>NC_080725.1:22640000-22652500 GCF_019097595.1 Hemibagrus wyckioides
TATAACTCTATAATTCTATAACTCTATACATGTATAACTCCATACATCTATAACTCTATAATTCTGTAACTCTATAACTCCATACATCTATAACTCTATAACTCCATACATCTATAACTCTATAACTCCATACATCTATAACTCTATAATTCTATAACTCTATAACTCCATACATCTATAACTCTATAATTCTATAACTCTATACATCTATAACTCTATAATTCTATAACTCCATACATCTATAACTCTATAATTCTATAACTCTATACATGTATAACTCCATACATCTATAACTCTATAATTCTATAACTCTATAACTCCATACATCTATAACTCTATAACTCCATACATATATAACTCTATAATTCTATAACTCTATAATTCTATAACTCTATAACTCCATACATCTATAACTCTATAATTCTATAACTCTATAACTCCATACGTCTATAACTCTATAATTCTATAACTCTATACCTCTATAACTCCATACATCTATAACTCTATAATTCTATAACTCTATAGTTCCATACATCTATAACTCTATAATTCTATAACTCTATAGCTCCATACATCTATAACTCTATAATTCTATAACTCTATAGTTCCATACATCTATAACTCTATAATTCTATAACTCTATAGCTCCATACATCTATAACTCTATAATTCTATAACTCTATACCTCTATACACTCCACCTCTGGACATTTACATCTTCAGCTATTAGCTTCTTATTTTTTTTATTTATGAGTGAGACGAACTCACCTTACGGATTGTTCACTGTTACTCTGAGTTTCAGTGGGAAGTGAGAAGATGATGAGAAGTGTGTGTGTGTGTGTGTGTGTATGTGTGTGTGCAGCATCCTCATTCCTCTCTAACCCTCCTGCTTTGTTTCGGAGAAGTGTTTACAGGAACGTTCACCACAGGAATGCCGTCTTCTGGAAGATGCACAGGATTCTCTATTTATGTCTCTATCTCTATTCAGCACACGGATTTCATTTTCCACCCAATGCCAAAAACATTCTGGATATTTTTTTTTTCCTCGCTGTAACATATTTGCCACCCGTCATCATCAACCGCGTTCTGGCAGCGGTTCTGACTGTGGACTTTCTCTCCGCTTTTTCTTTTCTTCTCGGTTGTAATGATGTTTTCGCGCCGGCAAATGAGCCATTGTTGGACATGAAGTGGCTCTTTTCGAGGCTGCCACTGGATTCTGGCAGGCGATTAGCCTCGTCCTGGAACACACACACACACACACACACATACACACACACAGAGTTTGTGTATTCTTCATGCCACATTTCCTTTTACAAAACCCTCACACATTTCTTTCTCAATTGATCCAATTATTTAATTGATCCAATTATTATTCAACTCCTTAATTAATGCTCTAATAGCTCTAATGTTTACTTTTTATTTTTAAACTTTTAAAATAGTAAATAATTTATTTCTAAATTAGTTGCATTATTGATCCCGGTGTAAATGATTACACATTTTATATTTACATAAATGTGTTCATATATTTATTAATCGTTAATAGTCGCTCATTAATGCTTTTCTTTATTATTATTATTATTATTATTATTATTATTATTATTATTTAAAAAAGAAAGAAAGAAAGAAAGAAAGAAAGAAAGAAATTACAAGACAACCACTACATGAAGGATAGATAGATAGATAGATAGATAGATAGATAGATAGATAGATAGATAGATAGATAGATAGATAGCGCACCAAATGGCCACTAGATCATTAAAAACTTTAATTTTTTATTTAGGAAAATAAATAACTACATGAATAAACCAATTAAAAAATACAAATAAATTACAGGCTACATATTAAATAAATAAATAAATAAATAAATAAATACTGAAAAATAGCAAATGAATACGGAAAACAAAAGAAAATCCCAGTTACAACTTCCAGCTGAAAGCACATTAATTTATATTCAATTAAATAATTAAAAAAGTCAATTAAAAGTAATTAACAATTACACATTTTATTACTCTATGATCAGATTGCTTGGATTTGAATGTGTCCTGCTGAGGTGATTTAGCCAAATTAAATCAAACATTTCTTGTTGTGAGTAAAAATTGACCTGCTGCTGACCGGAATGGGGTTAAAGAGGATATTTTACTTACAAAAACTGTAAATACTTCAATAAGGCCCTCGCTAAGTGAAAATTGTGCTTAAGTACAGAAACGAGTGGCATGAAGGTAACAAACACACACAGCGTTATCACTTCCAGATTCACCCGAGAGGACAGAGGGAGTCTAAACCAATCCAAGATGGCCGCCGCATTTACAGATTCTCTCAGATCACTGAGATCACTGGATGAGGATCTGATCTAAACAAGACATTTAAACAGAAGATATGTTTTTTCTCTGTGACAGAATTAATTCCTTGCTAGCATTATTAGCAGCTAAGCTCCAGATGCTAAACTAAACTAGCAACCTCCTTGTATCTCGTGTTTATATCCTTTCCCTAAACTGTCCATGGAGTAAAAGAGGTCTAGATTTAGAGCAGCTAAATATAACCCCAGCTCTCATATGAAGGCTGATTAGCTCCCGGTGTCAGTGTGAAGGCTGCTGTTTAGCCGAGCCCGTGGACAATCACAGTTATTAAGGGATATGTATTTATATATTTATTTATATAAACACAGCCAATCAGAGGCTTTCTTTTCTTTTAATTGTCAGTCCTGCTGGGTTTGGCAGCGAGGTTTTCCCAGTGTGTGTGTGTGTGTGTGTTTAAAGCCAGACTGATGTGGGATGTGTTTAATGCAGGACTATAATGTGACAACACAATAGTATTTTTAACCCTGACCGCTAAACTGACCTGTGGTTGAAATAGTCCGTTTTTTACTTGATTATGGGAAAGAAGAATCTCAGTGAAGATTCAAATCTATCTATCTATCTATCTATCTATCTATCTATCTATCTATCTATCTATCTATCTATCTATCTTTCTGTCTGTCTGTCTGTCTGTCTGTCTGTCTGTCTGACTGTCTGTCTATCTATCTATCTATCTATCTATCTATCTATCTATCTATCTATCTACCTATCTATCTATCTATCTATCTATCTATCTATCTATCTATCTATCTATCTATCTTTCTGTCTGTCTGTCTGTCTGTCTGTCTGTCTGTCTGACTGTCTGTCTGTCTATCTATCTATCTATCTATCTATCTATCTATCTATCTATCTATCTATCGACTCGAACAGAAATATGTTCAGCTGGAATTTTTCAGGCAATAACGGGTGCCAATATTTATGCACAGCTACAGAGAACCATTTAATGATTATTCTGTAATGAACGGTAGATTCCACTCCTCCTTTAAACCTTGTGTGCAATAAATAAGAAACTCGCTGTGTCCTGCCGTAACAGGAAAATAATCAACAACAGACCTCATGCTGGAGTTGCTTCATTTCCTGTAACTGTGCATCCTGACATGTTGTGTTCTTCTTACGCCGCAGCAATCTGCCAACGATTAGCGTTTCCACGTGTTAAAGTCTTTTAACGTCTGCGTTACTTCATGTTGTCACTTCTGCTAGAGCAGCTAGAAACAGGGTTTCCCTTTGCAGCTTCTTTCTATTCTCTCTCTTCAAATTAACAAGACAAAAAAAACAACATGCACCTTGTCCTTTTTTTATTTCTTTTTTGTTTTTAAGTGTAAACTCCTCCATCCTGAAGACTCCTGAAACTGGAGACTCCTTCACTTCACAAAATATTTATTCATTAATCTGATTATTATTATTAATCCTGGATTATGTTGAACTAATCCACAGCGCTAATAGAATCCTGCGCTGCTAGAAAAATAATCAACATTTTCTGACCAATCAGCATCCAGAATTCAACAATAATTCAATATCAATATATCTTCTATAGATAGAAAGGTATGTAGGTTGATAGATAGATAGATAGATAGATAGATAGATAGATAGATAGATAGATAGATAGATAGATAGATAGATAGATAGATAGATAGATAGATAGATAGATAGATAGATGGATGGATATCTTCTATGGATAGAAAGGTAGGTAGGTTGATAGATGAATGGATGGATGAATGGATGGATGGATGGATGGATGGATGGATGGATGGATGGATGGATAGATAGATATACACAGTTCTGTGGAAACAAAATTTTAGTGAACTGAGATTAGATTTGATTAGATTAGAGCGTAAATAATTATTTAAATTAGATAAACGATCAGAATTGTCTTTTATTGATCTGGTGTCCAGAATAAAAGTTTTTTTTCAATTCTATTGTAGAATAAGATCTGAGTGACTTTTCTTCCTGCTCTGTGTGTTCAGTGACGTGATGAATAGTTTTTCACGTGGCTTTGTTGGACTTGTTATCGTTTCATGTATGCATATAAAGATCACGTGATTTCAGAAAGGAAAACGCTGTGTTTAATGTGATGGAACACACACACACACACACACTCGCTTGCCGCTCCACATGTGGTACCAGAACTTTGTGATACAGATCTCTTACTCACCGCTCAAACACATTTCCTCATGCTCCTCTGAGTGGCCTCGCTGGATTTCTTGACGCTGGAGGAACCTGTGAGATCTGGTGTCTGGTGGGGGGTGGGGGTGGGGTGTGTGTGTGCGGCTGTGTGTGTTGGGGGGGGTTAAACTCTGTCATGAAAAAAAAAATATTGGGGTGGAAAAGAGAAATGCAAATGCAGGTGCTGACCTCCTTCAGCTTATATCACACACACACACACACACACAAACACACACACACACACATCTGTCTGTATTTGCTTGCAGTTCCACCAGATCCTTATCCTTCTCCATCAGATTTGAGCAGGACCGAGGTCTCTACAGTCTGGCCGCGATTCAAAGCCTGCACTAGTGCACTGGACTCGGGCCCTACGTGGCCGCCTGAACGCTTCCTCTCCTCAGATAAGGAGAACCCTGTGCGTAATTGCACTAAGTGGTCACTTTGGTGCACAAACAGTAAACAGCCTGGCAGCATCTGCATGAAGCACAGCTGCTCAAACAGGAAAGAATGACTTTAGATTAAAGGAGATTAGGATCAGCATTAAAAAAAGTCTGAGACAAAAGCAGGAAAACCAGTTGGATTTTTGTGTGTGTGTGTGTGTGTGTGTGTGTTACTGCTGCTACTCCTCTTCTTCTTCCTCCTCCTCCTCACGTACTCAGAGCAGCAGCACTTCGTATCCAGTTATTACACCAGGTTCTGGATCTGCATCAGGATTGAATATGACATGTTTTGTAAATAATCAGTGTGTTGATAGAGATCTCTGAACTCAGTATAAAGGAGGAGGATGAGGAGGATGAGGAGGAAGAGGAGCGTGCTTTCAGACCCAGGCCAGGGGGAGGAAACAGTGTGTGAGGGTGAACACAGGGGTGTGTTAGGGCTAATCAGACATGACAGGGGTCAGGAATGGTCAAGTGGGGTCATGGGCTGCGTCCGGGTTCTGCACTGAGCTGAGCTGAACGGACTCGCCATCAAATTAACACACCTTAAAGAGCAATTTGTCCAGATGTCTGGATCTCTTTCTTTCTTTCTTTCTTTCTTTCTGTACCCCCCCCCCTTTTTTAAATTTAAAATGAATTTAATATCAGCCGAACTTCTAGTTTAATCAGTTTTAATGCACTCGCTGACCGGTTCTAGCCCCAGCCCCTTCACCTTTCCCGCTGCATGTTCCCTGCCTGTTCCACATGGCTGAAGTTTCGCTACTGGTCTGAGGATTATTCTATCCATCTGAAACCCTGCTCCACTCTCTCCTCACTCCTCTCTCCTGCTCCTCTCTCTCCTCTTTCCTCTCTCTAGCTCCACTCTCTCCTCTCTCCTCGCTCCTGCTCCTCTCTCTCCTCTTTCCTCTCTCCTGCTCCACTCTCTCCTCTCTCCTCTCCACTCTCTCCTCACTCCTCTCTCCTGCTCCACTCTCTCCTCACTCCTCTCTCCTGCTCCACTCTCTCCTCACTCCTCTCTCCTGCTCCACTCTCTCCTCACCCCTCTCTCCCGCTCCCCCCTCTCCCCTCTCCTGCTCCACTCTCTCCTCACTCCTCTCTCCTGCTCCTCTCTCTCCTCTTTCCTCTCTCCTGCTCCACTCTCTCCTCTCTCCTCTCCACTCTCTCCTCACTCCTCTCTCCTGCTCCACTCTCTCCTCACTCCTCTCTCCTGCTCCACTCTCTCCTCACTCCTCTCTCCTGCTCCACTCTCTCCTCACTCCTCTCTCCTGCTCCACTCTCTCCTCACTCCTCTCTCCTGCTCCACTCTCTCCTCACTCCTCTCTCCTGCTCCACTCTCTCCTCTCTCCTGCTCCACTCTCTCCTCACTCCTCTCTCCTGCTCCTCTCTCTCCTCTTTCCTCTCTCCTGCTCCACTCTCTCCTCTCTCCTGCTCCACTCTCTCCTCACTCCTCTCTCCTGCTCCACTCTCTCCTCTCTCCCGCTCCACTCTCTCCTCACTCCTCTCTCCCGCTCCACTCTCTCCTCACTCCTCTCTCCCGCTCCACTCTCTCCTCACTCCTCTCTCCTGCTCCACTCTCTCCTCACTCCTCTCTCCTGCTCCACTCTCTCCTCACTCCTCTCTCCTGCTCCACTCTCTCCTCACTCCTCTCTCCTTCTCCACTCTCTCCTCTCTCCTGCTCCACTCTCTCCTCACTCCTCTCTCCTGCTCCACTCTCTCCTCACTCCTCGCTCCTCTCTCCTGCTCCACTCTCTCCTCTCTCCTGCTCCACTCTCTCCTCTCTCCTGCTCCACTCTCTCCTCTCTCCTGCTCCACTCTCTCTTCGCTCCTCTCTCCTGCTCCAGTCTCACCTCTCTCCTCTCTCCTGCTCCAGTCTCACCTCTCTCCTCTCTCCTGCTCCACTCTCTCCTCTCTCTTGCTCCACTCTCTCCTCGCTCCTCTCTCCTCACTCTAGCTCCACTCTCTCCTCGCTCCTCTCTCCTCACTCTAGCGCCACTCTCTCCTCACTCCTCTCTCCTTGCTTCTGCTCCACTCTCTCCTCTCTCCTGCTCCACTCTCTCCTCTCTCCTGCTCCACTCTCTCCTCTCTCCTCACTCTAGCTCCACTCTCTCCTCTCTCCTCGCTCCTGCTCCTCTCTCTCCTCGCTCCTGCTCCACTCTCTCCTCTCTCCTCTCTCCTCGCTCCTGCTCCACTCTCTCCTCTTTCCTCTCTTCTGCTCCACTCTCTCCTCTCTTCTCTCTCCTCTCTCCTCACTCTAGCTCCACTCTCTCCTCTCTCCTCTCTCCTCGCTCCTGCTCCACTCTCTCCTCTTTCCTCTCTTCTGCTCCACTCTCTCCTCTCTTCTCTCTCCTCTCTCCTCACTCTAGCTCCACTCTCTCCTCGCTCCTCTCTCCTTGCTTCTGCTCCACTCTCTCCTCTCTCCTGCTCCACTCTCTCCTCTTTCCTCTCTCCTGCTCCACTCTCTCCTCTCTCCTCACTCTAGCTCCACTCTCTCCTCTCTCCTCTCTCTAGCTCCACTCTCTCCTCTCTCTAGCTCCACTCTCTCCTCTCTCCTCACTCTAGCTCCACTCTCTCCTCTCTCCTCTCTCTAGCTCCACTCTCTCCTCTCTCCTCGCTCTAGCTCCACTCTCTCCTCTCTCCTCTCTCCTGCTCCACTCTCTCCTCTCTCCTCTCTCCTGCTCCTCTCTCTCCTCTTTCCTCTCTCCTGCTCCACTCTCTCCTCTCTCCTCACTCTAGCTCCACTCTCTCCTCTCTCTAGCTCCACTCTCTCCTCTCTCCTCGCTCCTGCTCCTCTCTCTCCTCTTTCCTCTCTCTAGCTCCACTCTCTCCTCTCTCCTCTCTCCTCTTTCCTCTCTCTAGCTCCACACTCTCCTCTCTCCTCTCTCCTCTCTCTAGCTCCACTCTCTCCTCTCTCCTCTCTCTAGCTCCACTCTCTCCTCTCTCCTCGCTCTAGCTCCACTCTCTCCTCTCTCCTCTCTCCTGCTCCACTCTCTCCTCTCTCCTCTCTCCTGCTCCTCTCTCTCCTCTTTCCTCTCTCCTGCTCCACTCTCTCCTCTCTCCTCTCTCTAGCTCCACTCTCTCCTCTCTCCTCACTCCTGCTCCTCTCTCTCCTCTTTCCTCTCTCTAGCTCCACTCTCTCCTCTTTCCTCTCTCTAGCTCCACTCTCTCCTCTCTCCTCTCTCCTCTCTCCTCTCTCCTCTTTCCTCTCTCTAGCTCCACACTCTCCTCTCTCCTCTCTCCTCTCTCTAGCTCCACTCTCTCCTCTCTCCTCACTCCTGCTCCTCTCTCTCCTCTTTCCTCTCTCCTGCTCCACTCTCTCCTCTCTCCTCTCTCCTCTCTCCTCACTCCTGCTCCACTCTCTCCTCTTTCCTCTCTTCTGCTCCACTCTCTCCTCTTTCCTCTCTCCTGCTCTCCCTGTATGGTGATTTATGTTGAAACGCAGTCGTGATTAATGATGCTCAAGTCGTTTCCTGGCACGCGCTCACCGGAAGCTCACCAATGCCCCCTGCAGGCAATATTTTAACAACTGCAGTCATCAAAAGTAGAAAATAATAATAATAAAAATAAATAAATAAATGTCAAGAAAGATGTAATCTAGCTATTTATCTGTCTGTCTTTCTTTCTATCTATCTATCTATCTATCTATCTATCTATCTATCTATCTATCTATCTGTCTGTCTGTCTTTCTGTCTGTCTGTCTGTCTGTCTGTCTGTCTATCTATCTATCTTTCTTTCTTTCTTTCTTTCTTTCTTTCTTTCTTTCTTTCTTTCTTTCTTTCTTTCTTTCTTTCTTTCTTTCTTTCTTTCTTTCTTCCTTCCTTCCTGTCTTTCTTTCTTTCTTTCTTTCTTTCTTTCTTTCTTTCTTTCTTTCTTTCTTTCTATCTATCTAGCTATCTATCTATTTTACAGTAGTTTTTTCTTCCGATTGTCATTTCCATAACAACATGTAAATAGATTTGTTTGTTTATCTATTTGTCAATCTATTTGTTTATTTCAGTATATGATAAGAATGACCATATTTATTTATTTGCTTACTTTTTGCCTGCTTGTTTGTTAGTTTTTTTTTAACTATTCTAGTTTATAGTCATTTGTCTAATTATTATTAGTAGTAGTAGTAGTATTTTAATTTTTATTATTTTACATATTTAAATAATATTTTTTATAAAATTGTCGCTCTGATCCTCTGCACTTCTCCTTCTCAGGCACTAGATGGCGATGTTGGAGTGAAAATTAAAGCAGTGGCGCAGAAGAACGGTGTTTAAGGTCAGAGCTTGAAAACTCTTTATTGTAGAGGATTATTATTTTCTTCTTCTTAAAGAGAACCCTGTCATAAAGAGTTCCAGGTAGAACCAGGAGGCTAAAGAGCATGTTCTATAAATGACTCTTTAAAGGGTTCTACCTTCTAAAATGGTTCTGCACTATGATGAGGTTCTGTGTTATGATGAGGTTCTGTGTTATAATGAGGTTCTCCAGAGGAACTGTAAACATTAGTTCTATGTGGAGGTTTCTGCATTTATTAAAAGTGTGTAAAAAGGTAGTAAATGAACAGCTTCCTGTCTGTATCTGCTTTATCCTGGACAGGGTCATGCTTATTTTATTTACTTGTTTGTCTGTTTTTGTTTGTTTATTTGTTTATAGACTTCTCCTGCATGGATGTTGATGTAATGTTGTTGTTGTAATGTTATTATAATGTTGTTGTTGTATTTTTGTTGCATTGTTGTGAAGTTGCGTTGTTGTTGTATTGTTATTGTATGTAGTTTAGTTTGTTGTAATAATGTTGCATTCTTCTGAAATTGTGTTGTTGGTGTGTAGTAATGTCGGTGAGGTTGTTGGTGAGGTTGTTGGTGAGGTTGTTGGTGAGGTTGTTGGTGAGATTGTTGCTGAGGTTGTTGTTGAGATTGTTGCTGAGGTTGTTGCTGAGGTTGTTGTTGAGATTGTTGCTGAGGTTGTTGGTGAGGTTGTTGCTGAGATTGTTGGTGAGGTTATTGCTGAGGTTGTTGAGATTGTTGCTGAGGTTGTTGCTGAGGTTGTTGCTGAGATTGTTGCTGAGGTTGTTGCTGAGGTTGTTGTTGAGATTGTTGCTGAGGTTATTGTTGAGATTGTTGCTGAGGTTGTTGGTGAGATTGTTGGTGAGATTGTTGGTGAGATTGTTGCTGAGGTTGTTGCTGAGGTTGTTGTTGAGATTGTTGCTGAGGTTGTTGTTGAGATTGTTGGTGAGGTTATTGCTGAGGTTGTTGAGATTGTTGCTGAGGTTGTTGCTGAGGTTGTTGCTGAGATTGTTGCTGAGGTTATTGCTGAGGTTGTTGAGATTGTTGCTGAGGTTGTTGCTGAGGTTGTTGCTGAGATTGTTGCTGAGGTTGTTGCTGAGGTTGTTGTTGAGATTGTTGCTGAGGTTATTGTTGAGGTTGTTGCTGAGATTGTTGGTGAGATTGTTGGTGAGGTTATTGCTGAGGTTGTTGAGATTGTTGCTGAGGTTGTTGCTGAGGTTGTTGCTGAGATTGTTGCTGAGGTTATTGCTGAGGTTGTTGAGATTGTTGCTGAGGTTGTTGTTGAGGTTGTTGCTGAGATTGTTGCTGAGGTTGTTGCTGAGGTTGTTGTTGAGATTGTTGCTGAGGTTATTGTTGAGATTGTTGCTGAGGTTGTTGGTGAGATTGTTGGTGAGATTGTTGGTGAGATTGTTGCTGAGGTTGTTGGTGAGATTGTTGCTGAGGTTGTTGTTGAGATTGTTGCTGAGGTTGTTGTTGAGATTGTTGCTGAGGTTGTTGCTGAGGTTGTTGCTGAGGTTGTTGGTGAGGTTGTTGGTGAGATTGTTGCTGAGGTTGTTGTTGAGATTGTTGCTGAGGTTGTTGCTGAGGTTGTTGCTGAGATTGTTGCTGAGGTTGTTGCTGAGGTTGTTGTTGAGATTGTTGCTGAGGTTATTGTTGAGATTGTTGCTGAGGTTGTTGTTGAGATTGTTGCTGAGGTTGTTGTTGAGATTGTTGCTGAGGTTGTTGGTGAGATTGTTGGTGAGATTGTTGCTGAGGTTGTTGGTGAGATTGTTGCTGAGGTTGTTGTTGAGATTGTTGCTGAGGTTGTTGTTGAGATTGTTGCTGACGTTGTTGCTGAGGTTGTTGCTGAGGTTGTTGGTGAGGTTGTTGTTGAGATTGTTGCTGAGGTTGTTGCTGAGGTTGTTGTTGAGATTGTTGCTGACGTTGTTGCTGAGGTTGTTGCTGAGGTTGTTGGTGAGGTTGTTGTTGAGATTGTTGCTGAGGTTGTTGCTGAGGTTGTTGCTGAGGTTGTTGCTGAGGTTGTTGCTGAGGTTGTTGGTGAGATTGTTGCTGAGGTTGTTGGTGAGGTTATTGTTGAGATTGTTGCTGAGGTTGTTGTTGAGATTGTTGCTGAGGTTGTTGTTGAGATTGTTGCTGAGGTTGTTGTTGAGGTTGTTGCTGAGGTCGTTGTTGAGATTGTTGCTGAGGTTGTTGGTGAGGTTGTTGTTGAGATTGTTGGTGAGGTTGTTGTTGAGATTGTTGCTGAGGTTGTTGCTGAGGTTGTTGTTGAGATTGTTGCTGAGGTTGTTGCTGAGATTGTTGTTGAGATTGTTGCTGAGGTTGTTGTTGAGATTGTTGCTGAGGTTGTTGGTGAGGTTGTTGCTGAGGTTGTTGTTGAGATTGTTGGTGAGGTTGTTGCTGAGGTTGTTGTTGAGATTGTTGCTGAGGTTGTTGTTGAGATTGTTGCTGAGGTTGTTGCTGAGGTTGTTGCTGAGGTTGTTGTTGAGATTGTTGCTGAGGTTGTTGTTGAGATTGTTGCTGAGGTTGTTGCTGAGGTTGTTGCTGAGATTGTTGCTGAGGTTGTTGCTGAGGTTGTTGCTGAGGTTGTTGTTGAGATTGTTGCTGAGATTGTTGCTGAGGTTGTTGGTGAGGTTGTTGCTGAGATTGTTGCTGAGGTTGTTGCTGAGGTTGTTGCTGAGGTTGTTGTTGAGATTGTTGCTGAGGTTGTTGTTGAGATTGTTGCTGAGGTTGTTGCTGAGGTTGTTGTTGAGATTGTTGCTGAGGTTGTTGGTGAGATTGTTGCTGAGGTTGTTGCTGAGGTTGTTGGTGAGATTGTTGCTGAGGTTGTTGGTGAGGTTGTTGTTGAGATTGTTGCTGAGGTTGTTGTTGAGATTGTTGCTGAGGTTGTTGTTGAGATTGTTGCTGAGGTTGTTGTTGAGATTGTTGGTGAGGTTGTTGTTGAGATTGTTGCTGAGGTTGTTGCTGAGGTTGTTGTTGGGTTCTCTTTGTTGTGAAGTTGTGTTGCTTTTGTAATGTACTGTTGAAGTTGTATTGTTGTAATGTTGCATTGTTAGGGTAAAGTGGTATTGTCTTGTTTTCATAATGCTCTTGAGGTTGTTGTCATGTTGTTGTTATTGTTGTCATGTTGTTGTCATGTTGTTGTGTTGTTGTTGTTGTGTTGTTGTTCCAGTAAAAGCTGATCTATTTCTGCTCTCCCTGCCTTCACTCTGATTAAATGACTGGAGCTCCGCCCACATATGCAAATAAGATGGGGTCAGTGTGAGCTGTGATCATATGCAAATT
>NC_080725.1:22657500-22667500 GCF_019097595.1 Hemibagrus wyckioides
TTACAGACGTGTGAAAGGTCCGGAGTGTTTACTCGCGTATAAAGAAGGTTTTATTCTCCACTGAGTACAGACACTTACACACACACACACACACACACACACACACACACACACACACACACACACACACACACAGGGAAACACAATACCAGAGCTGACAGCTGATAAACTGGGACTTCTACATTTTTTAGTAAATTATTTATTATAATTATCTAGCTGTTATTTTGTTCTAAAATGAAACACAGAAAGAAAACAGGACACACACACAAAAATATTTTAAAAATGTGTTTATTTTCTATTAAAAAAATACAATTTTAACTCGTTTTTAATTTTTTTTTTTTACCTTACCCAATCTAGAAAACTAATATTTCTGATTCCTGACATGAGCCATGACGGAGATCAGCGTTTAAACAACCAGGAACTCGGATGTTTTAAACACAAGTCACATTTTTTTATTCTGTTATTATTTTTGTTTTATTGTTTTTATTTTATCTTTGTTTTTAAAGAGATCCGTATTAGCAGGACATCAGACGGTATTCGCTGATACACATCCAGATCGCTCGTTAATTTTACTCCTAAAAATGATTCTAAAATGTTGAGCAACAAGCAACGAAGAAATATTTCTTTCTGTATTAAAAGGCAACATTTTTTCGGAATTCAGACGTAAATGAGGTCAGGTCTCGTGAGGTTCCTGCGTGATCTCCAAAAATCTAAATCCGTTCAGAACATCGTATCTTGTTGTGTTTAACTTATCTTCTATGCTTCTTCATCTACAGACATGAACACCTCCATGTCCATGCGGAGTTTCTCCATCGGCAGACAGCCGTCTTTCTCCAACCTATCTCTGAGAGACAGCGGGCGGGGCCGAGCCAAAGCCGCCGTGTCCTTCGCCGCCGCCAAGCCCCTCTCCCGCGCTTCCTCCATGAGCATGGCTGACCTCAATAGCCTCTCCAACCTGTCTCTCAATGGCCTGGGAAACAGCACCAATGAGAAAGAAGCCATGCAGAGCCTCAACAGCCGTCTGGCCAACTACCTGGAGAAGGTTCGCTCTCTGGAGAAGTCCAACGCTGACCTGGAGCTCCGCATCAAGCAGCTCATGCTGGAGAGGGTTCCCAAAGGCCATGACATAGACGCCATGTTGGCTCAGGCTCATGCTCTGGAACATGAGGTACTACACACATACACACACACACACACACACACACAATTTGAGATCATTCACTCTTCAAAAGAGTTCCTGAATGGTTCTTTGGATGGCTATTGGCTCTTAAATTGGTGTGTTTTCTTGTAGGATTCTCTCAGGGTTCCTCTAGAGGAACAAGCTGAAGGACCTTTTAGAGTCCTAAGTTTCCCTGGATGCTTCATGAACCTCTTAAACTTTTTAAAAGGAACAATAGATATATATTTATAGACTATTATAAACAATGAAGAGATAAGAAACCAATAAAAAGGAAGGAAGAAAGAAAGAAAGAAAGAACAATAGATTTTACAGTTCTTTGTTTCCTTCAGTCAGTAGTTGTTGTTTTTTTTATCAGACCGTGATTTTTGGGAAGCAGTTCTATTCCTAATGGCTAATTTTTGTATCGTAGATCAGGGTCAGTGGTGCATTGAGCTCTACTAGGGTTCGGTCATTCAGGAGCTGGTTATCTGATCGGTTTTTGGCCACTGGAGCTGGACGCAGTTCAGAGTCTCGGGTTGCCATTTCTTCAATAGCCTCTTCAGTCTCAGATAACACACTGGTAGGGGAAGATTGATGGATTAAACCCAATCCAAAAAAAACAAAAAACAAGATTACAATTTTGTAATGTCTGAATGAGTTTTGACCTGACCACTGGAGGTTGCCAGATCTCTGTTTTTTGGAAAATCTCACATTTCATAAATATAGGGTGAAATCAAAGAGGTGATTGTTTTCTTCTTTACTCTGCTTTACAATCTCCTAGCCACAGGAACTGGCCGTAAGTTGAGACTGGTGTCTTGACCAATTAGATTAGATTAGATTCAACTTTATTGTAACTGGACAGAGAAGAAACATGAAGTTTGAAGCCAGAAAGATGGAATTCTGATAGGCTCAGAATCTGAGGACCCAAGAATGTGACAGGTGTATCGTAAGAGGATCTTCCTCGTCTAATTTGACGTGAGGATCTGTTCACGTGACTTGGTTTCAAGCCTGCTGAAATCACACATACAGGAACATATGTTCCTATATCTCCAACCCTGACTTCCTTCACCATGAATCATTCTGCAAGCCGAGCCGCTGGTTAATGATTAGTCACGCCTCAATCTCGACTTCAGATCAAGCGGTTACTCGTTAACATGAAGAATGTGCTCTTTAATTAGAGTAAAAGTTTAAAGAAAGAAAGAAAGAAAGAAAGAAAGAAAGAAAAACAAGCATCGGTGAAGGAACTGGTCTCCAACTGTGATACCATTTTATTTCATAAATAATCCCCCCCCCCATGTCCAGGTCAGGAAGAGGACTCTGGAGAATGCTCGCATCATGCTGGAGATTGACAATGCAAAGCTGGCTGCTGATGACTTCAGAATCAAGTGAGTGACAGGATTAATGTTCTGCCTTAGACACATATACATCCTTTGAAAAATGGGTGGTTCCTCCAGGGTTCTTTGGACAAGATGGAGAACTATTACAGGGTCAGCATTTGAACTTTTTTTTTCCGAAAATGTATCCCAAGAATGAGTAATGTCCTGAAGATCTATACTGATTTAATAAGAGGGTTCCTCAAAGGTTCTTTGGGAAGTTAGGAGTGATTTAAAGGGTTCCTTCAAACAGATTAGCTGGAAAAACAAATTTTTATACTAGCAGTTTAGACAAGGAGTGGACCAGGAGGATCAGGTGAAAGGTGGTACCTTAAAGATTCTTTGGATAGTTCTCCATAATAGGCCAAAGTAGAACATTACATATTCTAGATTTTTTGGACAGTGTACATTAGGAATATCCTGGAGATCTAGGTTCATTTTAAAAAAGGGATAAGCGTTTCATTAAAATGGAGAAGTTCAATAAGGATAACACGTTAGCTGAGACACCAGGATGTGTCCTGAAGATATATTCTCATTTAAAAAGAGGGTTCCTCAAACGTTCTTTGGGAAGGTAGGAGTGATTTACAAGGTTCCTTGAAATGGATTTTTTTTCTGATAGTGTAGACCAGGAATCTCTAATCCAAGATCTCTACTCATTAAGAAAGAGGGAACCTTAAAGGTTCTTTTGCTACTTCTTCTGATTTCTTTCTCCGAAGTAGACAAGCTAAAGAAACATGGTATGTTCTAGATTTTAGAAGATCTTTAGAAGAAGATCTAAGCCTTTTCAAAATGGGGTTCCTTAAAGGATGTTTGAAGAGTTAAAAGTTCTTTAGGAGTTCTTCAAACTGGACAAGCTGAAAACAGGTTCAGGTTCTTTGATGCTCATTAAAAAAAAGTTTGTTCCTAAAATGTTCTTTAGTTGAGTAAGAGTTTTAGTTTTTTCTATTTTTAATTTGAACTGATTTTGAAAGGAAAACCCATTGTTGCTGGTCTTCAGCGTTTCTATCTATAATCATCCATTCCTGGTTCAAGTGCAGAAAATGGAATGGTTCCTCAAATAAAAAGCATCTAGTGAAAGCAGTGGTGGATGTTGAAGGCTCTGCTCATGTTCCAGATGGGAGACAGAGAGTGCTATGTGTCAGTCTGTGGAGAGAGACTGTGTGGCTCTGAAAAAGGCCAAGACAGACCATGACCAGATCATCGCTACACTACGAGGAGATCTGGACAGCCTGAAAGAGGAGCTCTACTTCCTCAAGAAGAACCATGAGGAGGTACGTTGTCTATGAAATGCCAGGAGGAATCAGTGTAGATGTAATGGTGCAGGGTGAAATAACCTCAGATGTTACCACAGAGTCCAGATGTTACCACACTATGGGTGTATGTAGACATATTTTTCATTTCCTCTCCTAATCTTTGCAGTGTGTCTTACATCAGAAATTGTGTACAGAGTGGTTTTAAACAATCCCAATCTGGCAACCCTCCTGTCCACTGCTCCTCACATGAGCATGGAGCAGAGTGATTCCTGCCCCAGTGGGCCTCTTGCGCAGTTCCTGATTTGACCACTAGGTGTAATAACAACTCCGTAAAGCTAAAATGCATAAAATTAGCCTGTTCATTAGAGCTTTAATGGAATTGAAAACATATGGAGTTGTGAATAAGGACTAAGGGATTAACAGATGTTGATATTAATTATAGATTGTAATATAAAATTAAATAATTTTAAATAATAATCTTAAATATAATGCTTTATGAACATATTAGAACATGTCAACAGTCCATTAAGCTCTAACTAGCACCTTCATACTGTTACTAAAAACAGTTTAATTGAGATTTAATTAGTTTGTTTAATTAAGTGTTTGAGGCGTAAATCACCTCGATATCTGGACATGGCCTATCTTGTCTGTGTTATAGCGCAAACGTTGTGCTCTCTGACGTTCTGGACGCTTTCCTAAGGTGAATATGAGATGATGGCGCTTTAGGGTCTAGTAGCGTGCGATTGGTGTGTAGTTGTTACAAAGACAACAGAAGGTAACTAAAGACGTCCATCAAATATTTAAGACGAAGTTAATAATGTAAAGACTTCCACCTTCTCTACACCATGACACGCTATCAGGTTCTTAACACACACACACACACACACACACTTGTATGCACATGTACGGTACAGACCACACCTGGTTAAGTAAACATTTGAATTTAAACACACTTAACATAATCAAACACCATTCCACTGAGCTGGATATGAACTCTGTGCAGGAGATGGACAGCCTGCGGGCACGGATAGCCCAGGAGGATGTCAACGTGGAGGTGGACGCTGCTCGTGGCCCTGAACTCGGCTCGGTGCTGTCCGAACTCCGCTCTCAGTACGAGGGCATCGTTCAGAAAAACAAAGAAGAGGCGGAGGACTGGTACCGCAAAAAGGTCAGAGACGTAAAGTGAGGGCCGGCTCCGATTGGTCCGAAGGTGGAGATTCGTTTTAAATAACAGCAGCGGTATTAACGCGATGGTTAGGATAACGCTATCGTTGCCATGGTAACCACTAATCCACAGGGAGGTGTGTACTGGTTGCAAGGAGAATTAGGGAAGGCGTCTCCAGTGTCAATTTCAGCTGGACAAATTCAGCACAGAGTTTATGCTTAAAAAAAGGTCAAAGGACAGAGACAGAAAGAGTGGGCCAGTCCTGATTGGTCCGAAGGTGGAGATTTGTTTTTAATTACAGCAGCGGTATTAACGCGGATAAGTGCGGATACGCTATCGTTGCCATGGTCACCGCCAAGTTTATGCTTAGGGATACGCTAACATTGCCATGTGCCATCTCTAGACACCTTAAACTTTTTCACACCAGCTTTTTAAAATCCCCCCGACCACGATGATGGAACATTCCAGAACGTGTCCCTGTTCTCGTAACCTTGTGTAACATTCCTTATAGCCGCGCGGACCCACGTGTACAGCATTAAAGTGTGTAAAGGGTTTGTGTTTTTGTACCGTTGTAGCTGGAGGTGGTGCAGATGGAGGTGCGCGAGAGCAATGAGGCACTGCGAGGAGCTCAGAGCGAACTCACCGAGAGGCAGCGCTTCCTGCAGACCCTGGAGGTGGAACTGGAGAGCCTCCACAAGCAGGTCAGAACCATCACGGCGAGGGAGGGGGAGGTGGGGTGGGGGGACGGATGAACCTTTTAAAAACACTGCTCCTGTTTACAGCCTGAACTTCCAGAGCGCTTATAGAATTACAGCGCAATTTAAGACGTTGCCCTTTTCAAGCACAAGTCCCCAAAGCGCTGGCCGGACCGTGTCCCCGTGCCGTGTCCTATTTTTTTTCCCCCATCACACACACACACAAGCACCTGGCTGATCGGGTCAGTCAATTTCAGGTCCAGAATGTGAAAGTGATGCCGCTTAAAGTGGAAGGCTGAAAGTGACATTAGTGCCGGTGGAGGATGGAGTAATCCCTCACTATCACCTGCTGCATCAGAGACAACCTTTCACGTGAGACCTGGATTTTCTCCTCAGACGCAATCTCACTCTCGGATCAGGAGAGGTCTGTCTCATTTGGAGCTGGGCATTTACTGTAAACACATCACATAGGGGTCTGTTTCAAAAGAATTTCAACAAAACCAGCCCCCTAGCCACACACACACACACACACACACATATACACACACACACACACGCACACACACGCACACACGCACACACGCGCACACACACACACACATATACACACACACACACACGCACACACATATACACACACACACATATACACACACACACATACACACACACACGCACACACACACACACACACGTGCACACACGCACACACACATACACACACACACACACACACACATACTCACACACAGACACGCACACATGCACACACACACACACACATACACACACACATACACACGCACACACACACACACACACACACACACACGCGCACACACACGCACACACACACACGCACACACACACACACACACGCACACAGACACGCAGACACGCACACACACACGCGCACACACACGCACACACACACACACACGCACACACACACGCACACACACACAAGCAAACACACACACGCACACACACACAAGCAAACACACACACGCACACACACACACGCACACACGCACACACACACGCACACACAGACACGCACACACACACTTCTTTTTTAATGGAATACCTTAAAGATTTTTTTAAAGAATTCATATAGAAAACTGCACATCTGTCTGCATATCGAACCACAGCAATCATCATCATCATCATCTTTATCTTCTTCCATTTCTTCTTCCTTTCATCTTCTTTTTCTACAACTTCTTTTTCTTCTTCTTCCTGTTTTTTTCTTCCTGTTCTTCTTGTTCTTCTTCTTCTTTTCATCTTCTTCAACTTCTTCTTTATCTTCTTCTTCTTCTTCTCAACTTATCATCAGAAGGAACGTGATTAACGTGGGAGAACTCGTCTTGACCTCCAGCCACATCAGATCTTTATTTGTACACATTGTGTGTTTTTTATTTCTACTTTTTTCGTCTCGTTAGAAATGAGTGAAGGTCACGAAGGAGGCGCTGACCTGATACCTGACCTAATACCATAACATTTCAACCCAAAATACAGGCTGCTGAAGGAAAATTAATTCCATTCATGCCTCATAAACCTGCTGAGGAATTCGATGGAGTAGACAGTGGGCGGGGTTACGTCATCCTCCACCTCATCATCATCATCATCAAAACATTTCTATTAGTTAAAATGTAAAAGAAATGAGTGATAATTTATTTATATTTAACCGGCTAACATCCCTGTGTTTGTGAAGTCTGATGTTATTTATAATCAGACCTGTCTGAGTTTCGGTGGTTTGGATTAAACCAGATAAACCAGCTGAGAGCGACAAGTGTCCATAATAAACACACCGCTGATCTCTTCATGCCTGAGAGACACTGAGCTTTAATATTCACACTCACAGAAACACACACAGTTCATCAAGAACTAACACTCTGTTATAGAGTTCTGTATAGAACCTGTCCAGTTACAGAATAAATAATTATACCTAATTATAAAACCCTCTAAATAAGAGTTTCTCTCTCTATGTCTCTCTCTCCCCCTCTCTCTATGTATCTTTTTGTTCCAGAGATTAAAATAACTGATTTCTCATTTTGTTTTATTTCATTAACAGAAATATTGCTGTTTATTGTTTCCTACTCTGTTGTTCCACGTCCCTCTTTTTCTCTGGAAGCTGGTCAGCTGTGGAAGCTGTGATGGTACGATCTGGTCTTTGCATAAACGAAGCCTGGGGGTATAAATTTAAAAATAAATAAAGACACACATTGCCTTGATTCAGATGTGTGTGGATTTATTTGTAATGTAGGATCTACCTGAAGCCAGGCAGGAAGTGACACGTCATGGACAGGGCTGTTAGGAAAATGTTCAGGTTTGAAGCGACGCTTTATTGAAATCACATCGGAGCTGGAAATATAATGTTATTAATCAAGTAAAGCATTTTTTAAAAAATAACACAGAACAATTTGGAATGATTTTATCATTGAATTCTGACCACGTCCGGTCCCTCAGGTCGCCGCGCTGGAGGGGAACCTTGGAGAAACAGGTCAGAAGTACGCCATGGAGATGGAGCGCCTGCAGGCCACGCTGAACCAGCTGGAGGAGGATCTGTCACAGCTTCGACTGGACATGCAGCGCAACAAGACCGACTACGAGCAGCTCCTGCGCATCAAACAGAACCTGGAGCTGGAGATCGCCACCTACAGGCGCCTGCTGGAAGGAGAGGAAGCGTCAGTGTTCAAATCTCATATTAAAGCTTTTACTTTAACTCACTACACTCCTTCTAGGTCTGATTTTCTGTTTATTCTTCTCTCCTGCAGCGTTAAGGAAGTCCCTCCACCTCCTAAGAGTGAGTATATGAGTGTATAATGCTCATGTTAACATGTTTACAAAAGGAAAATAAATGACACTCTTCACACCCATAATCACCCTGCATTCACTTTGATAAGAGCTGCAGCCCCGCCCTGCTCGCTCTCACGGCTAGGAGACGGAATGTAACGTAAGTTAGCCCTGGCTCAAAAATACCACACAGCATTATCTCAAGTATTTATCTGCAACGAAACGAGCCGAGAGGTGGACACACGTCTCATAGCAGCCGGGCGACTAACAGAGGCCGTGGCTGCAGAGTAATGAGAGATTAAACGGCATAAACAGAGCAACGTAACAAAAACAGAGCGGCTACGTCCTTGGCTACGCAAACCTTAACAAAAAAAAATCTCTCTGCATCACCTTCACTTTCCTGACTGACCTCTTGCTTTTCCTCTCTGCAGAAGAGCCCGATGTTCGCACCAGGAAGATCGTCAAGGTGGTCACTCAGACCATGATCAACGGCAAAGTGGTGGACGAGTCCAGCGAGGTCGAACAAATTGAAGAGTCCAAGAAGTGAAATAATGCTCCCATTGTCTATTACAGAGCACATTAACCCCCACCCCCACCCCCCCAGGAGGCCCCTGAAGGACTCTCACGTTTCAGTTTCAGACCCATCAAAAGCTTTTCAAAGAGATCATCTTTCCTGCTTCTTTCTCCAGCTACACAAAGAGGCCGCATTACCAGAGCGGACAGATCTGTGCTTCAGCGCTGTACCTGGGATAAGTCCTCCCTTTGTTCTGTAGTGTTTTTATCAAAAGAAACATCCTTTATTATTGTTTCTCTTTTCCTGCTTGCTTGCAACTTGAGCATTTCTTCTAGGATGTAATGAAGCAGCAGGATGATAGTAGAGCTCTGTGATCTGTAAACAATGTCAACTATTCATGGTAGGAGAATGAAAATAAAATAAATATCCACTCACCTCGACGGGATTATTGCTGTTCTGCTCATTTCATAATGCTGATATCATTTAATTAAGACTTTATAAATGACTTTCATGTCTTTTAGTTAACAAGCAGAAGTTTTTTTAGGAATTAAACCACTACACTGAATATTCCCTGATCATTAATCAGCGCAAATCACCCTTCTCTTCTCTTTACTTTTTTAAAATCATATTTAATGTTAAAGTTAGTTTATAACATGTTTACACACAGTTAAGGATCAAGTATAACACTTTAATAACACTGTAATAACACATCTCATGTCTAAATAATACAAAAAAATAGAAATAAAAGGTATGTTTGTTCAAATTTTGTTGATTTTTGCAAGCTGTGAGTGAGTCTACTGTATAAGACACACACACGCACACACACACACACACGCACACACACACACGCACACATACACACACACACACACATACACACACACACATACACACACACGCACACACACACGCACACATACACACACACATACACACACACATACACGCACACACATACACACACACGCACACACACACAAAGGAAACTGATCCACTAATCCATTACACAGTTTCAGATCTGCAGAATCCCATAAAACTATCACAGCAG
>NC_080725.1:22672500-22687500 GCF_019097595.1 Hemibagrus wyckioides
GGAAACGTCACAGAGATCAGGAGATGGTCAATATTGACATAGAGGGAGAGATGAGGATGAAGATGAAGATGAAGATGAAGATGAAGATGAAGATGAGGATGAAGATGAGGATGGGCAGGAATTAAGTTAGGTGTTTGGGTTTAAAATAAAATAACAAAAAATAGATAAAGTGTGGGAATAATATTAAGATTTGAACTGCTATAATCATGAAGAATGTTGTTTCAAGGCAGGTGTGTGTATGTGTGTGTGTATGTGTGTGTGTGTGTGTGTGTTTGTGTGTGTTTGTGTGTGTGTGTGTGTGTGTGTGTGTTTGTGTGTGTGTGTGTGTGTGTGTGTATACTCGTGACCGGATGGTGAGTAATTAATGACCGATGTTCTGTCCATAATGTAATGTCTGTTTATGTTTATGGAGGAAAACATCATTTATAGGAAGCAGAAACTTGGAACAATCACTGATTTGGGTCAAAATCAGAACCACACAGAACCCGAGCAGTGGAACTCTGAGACCAGGGTTAGTGCAGAATGAGAACTGGAGCTCTAGACACGATGACGGAGCTCAGACTGTTCCAGAGACAGTCCGAGAGCACTGAACTCACTTTTAGAAAGTGTTCCTCTTTCCAATATTGATACAGCAAAGCTTCTACAAAAAAATTAACTAACCGTCCACTTTATTAGGAACACCCGCTCATTCGTACGGCTGTCTAATCAGCCAATCACGTGGCAGCAGAACAGCATATAAGAACTTCAGCTTATGTTCTCCTCCAACATCAGAATGAAGAGGAAGTCTGATCTCTGTGACTTCATCCATGGCATGATTCCTTCTGAGGAACCAGTGAAGAACCTTTTATTTCTAAGAGTACCTAAGAGCTGGACACGAGCTGCAGACCCGTTAACCATGCTGTGGTGAAGGTTCTTTGGATTAGTAGATCTTTAGAGTTATTAGGTTTTATGTCGAAGCTTCTAAACTTAAACAGCTATTAAGTTGATTTTTGATCCAAAGAACCCCTTCAAGAGTTCTGTGTTTTCTGACATGTTTAGTAGCTTCAGTAGAACCATTCTGAGATTCTACAAGGGTTCTCTAAGAATACCTAGAAGCTCACAGCATCCTTAAAGTGTTATCCTTTTAGAAGAACATTTCTGAGAGGATGACACTTTGTTGTTGGGCTCTATACACAAGTTCTGAGGGTTCAGTCAGAGAGATGTTTAAGAGAGAGTTCCTCAGTGGTTCCTTAGAAGTTTAACAGCTCTAGGTTGTTTTAGAAGGATAACTGAGGGTTCTATCAGAGAAATGTTTACAGCATGGGGGTTCAGAAAGTTCCTCATGGGTTCTTTAGATGTTTAACAGTTCTTGGTTGTTTTTTAGAAAGATAACTGAGGGTTCTATTAGAGAGATGTTTACAGCATGGGGGTTAAGGAAGATCCTCAGAAGGTTCTTTAGACATTTAACAGCTCTAGGTTGTTTTTTAGAAGGATAACTGAGGGTTCTATCAGTTAATGTGTACAGCATGGGGGTTCAGAAAGAGTTCCTCAGAAGATTCTTAAGACATTTTCTAGCTTTCTAAAGGGTTCTACCTGATCTACAATGAAATAGAAAACAGTTGAACTGAATGTTTGAACCTGATGTCTGGATAATGTAGAACAGTGAGCAGTCTAAATAAGCGTGTTCCCGAGCATGTCGAGAAGATTGTGGAGATGATTCCTGACTAAACAGAGTGTGTGTTCACACAGCCAACACCTTTCAAGCTAAACAGTCTTCCAGTCTAGACGATCCGAAAGCACACAGGTAAACAATGTTCCTCACAGACCCTTAATCCTTTAAACACCGGAGTGGTTTTAATGACTGTGATGTTTTTCTGTGTGCCAGAGACGTTCAGCCGAGCGTCTTGTGAAACTGTGGTCCACCTTCACGCCGAGGATCGGCACGGACATGCAGCGTTCCCTCGCTTGTGACATCACTAACCCTCAGTGGGGGATTATTACCTTGTGGGGGCTGATGTCTGCTTCTGTGTATATGATTTACTCACGCTCCGTCTCACAGCCCCGGGATTAAGAGTCCAAATATTCCAAGCTTGTGATTGCCAAAATTCTGGGCTTCGACGTGCTGTGGCTGGAAACGACGGCTCTAATCCGGGGTGTGTGTGGACGACATCAGGCAGAAAAATAAAAAATAAAAATGCAAGCCGGGTTACGGCACCACCGTGGCTCCTGAGTGGTCAGAAGATCTAATCTAATATATTATCGTTTCTATAAGGGTTCTCTAAGAATACGTAGAAGATCACAGCATCCTTAAAGCGTTTGTTGGGTTCTGAGGGTTCAGTCAGAGAGATGTTTAAGAAAGTTCCTCAAGGGTTCTTTAGACCTTTAACAGCTCTAGGTTGTTTTTTAGAAGGATAATCCGTCTAATTAATTCTGTGTCCTGAAAACCATCACTTTTTTCAAATTCCTGACTTGAGAAGCGTCGGGAACGGAAAGTCCGAGTCACAGCCAAAGCAGGAACACGTCTTACTGATATCTTTAAGAAAGAGTTCACTAATCATCTGAAACTTCACGCTGTCCTAAAGAGAGATTTGTGTAGAATGCGTAAACTTGTGAAGCTTTACAGATTAGATTTAAGTGAGAATTTTGATCTTCAGATCTTCAGTGGCGCTGCACTTTGTATATAACAGACTGGTGCTGCCCCCTGGTGTCTGAAATCACACATTACACACCAACTCTGACTCACCAACTGACTTTTTTAGGAAATTAGTAATAAAAGTTATTAGTAATTATTTCAGCAGTGTATTAATACATATTTTTGATTTATTCATCATTGTTTTTATTTTAACTCGTTATTTTAGCTTCATTTATTGTTATTTTGACCACATTAATCATAACCAAAATGTTATGTCAATATTTTGAGTTAATGACCATTGGATTTTTTTTTTGCTTAATAACCCGTTATTTTGTTATAAGATTTCAATATTATTTATAATCTCATTATTTTTGACGTAACGGTTTGTTACTTTTCTAACATTATTTACACTGAATGTCTCGCTATTACAAGAAAGTTGTTTTGTTTTTTTATATAGCTTTTTAACTTTGCAGCTCGTTATGTCATCTCTTTTTCCTTAATATCCGATTATAACATTATATCATCATTATATTTCGACTTATCCTATTATTTTGGACATCTCGTTATTTCAAGGTAGTATGTAATTATTTTTTAACGTCATTATGTTAATCTCTTTTTCTTGACTCGACTTTAATGGAAAACTAAATTGAGTTTATTGAGTATGTGTGATTATCTTCGTCTTGATCTGAGCTGCAGTTCCGCGGGTGAACACGCGGGGGCGACATCACACTCTTTCATTCAATTCAAAAGAACTGGAAATGTAGAAACAGTCATACAAACTTACATGAATGTATTTATTTATTTATTCACTGACCGGTGAAGTGAATAAGGCTGAGTATCTCCTCATCATGGCACCTGTTAGTGGGTGGGATATATTAGGCAGCAAGTCAACATTTTGTCCTCAAAGTTGATGTTAGAAGCAGGAAAAATGGACAAGCATAAGGATTTGAGCGAGTTTGACCAAAAGGGCCAAATTGTGATGGCTAGACCACTGGATCAGAGCATCTCCAAAACTGCAGCTCTTGTGGGGTGTTCCCGGTCTGCAGTGGTCAGTATCTATCAAAAGTATCCTTTAAGTCCTGTATGTTGACAGGTGGGGCTTTCAGGATTTAAAGGATCTGCTACTAACATCTTGGTGCCTTCAAGGATCTAGTGGAGTCCATGTCTCAAAGGGTCAAGGCTGTTTCGGCAGCAAAAAGGTGGACCAGCACAATATTAGGCAGGTGGTCATAATGTTATGGTTGTTCACTGTATATAATCTGAGATACTTATCTTCTCATCACATAACTGAAGCTGAACACCTCATAATTATACATCAGTGGGAACAGAACTTACTGGTACACATTACCAGTGCAGACTGGGAAAAGGCTCAGTCTCAGTCCTCCTCAGTTTCATGGCTGAAATCCAGTTGACATTTTTCCACTGCATTAACTGGACCAAAGCCAAACTTGTCAAAATGAACCTTTATTTGGACGCTGTATGTGAAAGAGCCCACTCAGACCCCTGCCTCGGTTCTATACACTTTGATAAGTCTCTCTGTATCTGTCTTTGTCTGTGTTTGATTTCTTTTCCTCAATATGGCCTTCATCACAGCCTCTCACTATTCCCTCTAATAGTGCCTCCATGTCCACTTCACAGTCTTGTAGACTTTTATCCAGTTTATCCACACTGGGATGGGACAGTGCACTGGTTGTCGCTGCAGTGTCCTGCGCTCTGCCTTTTACCCTGTTTTAAGTGAAACCATGAATAGTGTTTGTGTTGTTTCTCATGTGGCTGCACACGTGCACTTGATGTAGGTGTGTGTCTTAGCTACCTGTGTGTAATCTCCTGGAGTTCTGCCTTGTTTTAGTACCTGGTCCTGGAGGAACAACGCTTCATCTCAGAGTGTAGCGTCTCGGCTGTATTTGTGTCAAATGATAATAGAGCCTCTCGACTTGATTACCCTCTCCTTATAAGATTCACGTGACACTTTTACTCTCTTTTCCAACAACTAATTCAAACACTTCCACACTTCTAGCTCTCCTTGTGGGCTTGTATTGTATTTTACTGCGTATGTTGGATGGTTGTTCACCCTGTCCTTTATTTGTTGTTGATCTTTCCCAGCTCTCTTCAGGTTTGAGAAGAAAGTAATGTACAACAGCTTCTGAAAAACTCAGACTGGCATCACCACCATGTCACAGTCACATTACTGAAGCTCTTGACCTGTATGATGCACACACTGCACCGCTAGAACATGATTGGATAATTGTATGAATGATCAGTGAGTGCATGACCCCAGTGAAGTGTAGGGCTATTATTATGGCTTATTTAGTGCATGGCATGCACGTGCACATAAAAAAGATCACCTGTAAATGCCCGCAGTGAATAAAATGAATGCACGGGATTGCCTGTATGCACTTGTGCATGCAAAGTGTCTCGTGCACATTATTTAAAAAATATTTTTGAGCATGCACGCATGCTATACACCTTATAAACACACTTTTTAACCTCGGATCTGCCCCCCCCCCCTTTTTAGACTTCATCATTGTGATCATCACTATGCTATAAACCACAATTAGAAAGCAAAAGTCGTGTAAAAACACACTCTAGGATACTAAACGACGTTTAAACGTGACCATCGAGTACTATTTTTAGTACTTTTAGCAGGTAATCGTGCGTTTTATCACGTAATATTTCTTTAAAAGTAAAAAAAGAGAAAGAAACAGAAAGCGACGCGGCCCACGCCTCGAAAAGCGGCTCGTTCCGGCTTTGCCACATCACATCTAATATCCTTACTCCGCACGAGGAAAAATAGTTCCTCACACAATCATTCTGCGTTCCTACACCTCTCCTCACACACTAATCACGTGTTCTCTCTCGCGATTCCTGTGTGATTTCCTTATTTTTAAACCTCTACTGAACGTGCTCGAAGGTGTTGAGTAAGAGTCACGGCGGAGGGATACATCAGATCGCGAGCTCTCGCTTTGCCGAGCCCACGGGAGCGAGCGTGTTTCGGGAACGCGCACTACAGCTGACTAGAGATTACGAGTGTGTGGTTTAATATGATGTCCAGGACAAGACGCAGACTTTTGAAGGTGGACGAAAGTGCCTTGTTGTTCTTTCTAAGGGTTTGACGTTCAATTTGGGAAACATTTCCTTGGCGTGGAAAGAAAGCTGGATTATTAGTAAGATGATTTGTCACTCTGCTTTAAGGTAAGTGAAGTTAGGACTGCATGAAATTGCAGAACGCTGTGTTTATTGTTGTTGTTGTTGTTTAATTGTTTTCTTTTTTCATTTAGCATGCATCTAACACGATTTATACCCATGCACTCTTATACAATAAAAGTAACTCAATAAATGCATGCATGCATCATCTTTACAGTCTTTAAGGTAAAGACTTGATGTAAATACAGAGGTATGAACTAATGTAGATTAGATGAGATGCTGCACAGTGCAGTAGTTATTTGTGCAGTGACATGAAGTCTGGAGGTGATGTGCTTGAGGTTTGGACAGTTTGGATAGTTAGATGTTGCAATTATGGAAGAGTGAATGGAAACAAGCACTTTTTTGGTGAAGTACCGAAATCGATTCAGTGATTCATTTCATTTCGATTCATTCATTTAATCCCGTTATTATTCACAATTTCTTGTAATACAGAACGAAAAAGCCCAAAGGAACGCCATATTTCAATTTACAACACTTTTGTAACGTTTGTACATGGGAAACTGAGTGAATGAATGCTGTGCTAATTAAGGAGTAATGTCTAAAAAGGTGTTTAAGTAATTAGTCTAATTGCTTGAATCAGATGGAATAAAACTATGTTTTTTGCACCTTATCGTGTTTGTGTGTCTGTCAGAAATAAGGGTGGTGCGCGAGGAAGTGTCTCATAATAGAGCAAAACTTTCACCTGCACGAAGATGAATCGTTTCTCTTTTGTTCGATTCAGTTGAGTGAGTCGAATTGGTGAATCGGTTCAAATAAAAAGAATCGGCACAGCTGTTCTGATTAGTAAAAGTGAACAAACAAGGCAAATTCTAAAAGTGATTCAACCTTCTGTTTTGTTTATATTTCTGGCCCAGAAATAACAATATAGAGCAAAAAAGCAGGCATAACCAGCATAGGGACCAGAGTGAATCACTTCACTGTGACCAAAAAATGACAACTTTTTTATTTTATTTGTAAACTGAATTACAGACTGCAGCTTTAATAGACAGGGATTTTATGCATGAACAGTTGAGACAGACAGAAATGCAAATAAATAAACCGTAGTCTAAATAAATAAATCTTTGGTAGACCTGTGTTTTTTTTTGTCCGTTGTCAGCTACAAGCCCCGCCCCTTCCAGCTTTGTGATGCATGCCGAGAAAGTTTGGAGCTAAAGTGTCGAACCCTCTGCCTTTGATTTGTTTGGGAAATGCGTTCACAAGATAAATTCGATTGCATGATTCAAATCATTTCATGTGAAATTTTTGCATGGTTTGACCACATTTTTAGTTCCGAGACTCTCTCTCTGTCTCTCTGTCTCTCTCTCTGTCTCTCTCTCTCTCTCTGTCTCTCTCTCTCTCTCTCTCTCTCTCTCTCTCTCTCTCTCTCTCTCTCTCTCTCTCTCTCTCTCTCTCTCTCTCTCTCTCTGTCTCTCTCTCTCTCGGTCTCTCTCTCTCTCAGCAGAACTACTTTTAAACTTTCACTTCTCTAACGTTCGTGTTCAGATTTTTTCCTTAATAATGGCTTTTGACTCAGACACTACTTCTGTTTGGTCTTTAGAGAAACATCTTTAGCTTATAAACATGTAATAAACATGTAATTGTATTGCAGCTGCAGTTATAAATAACAGGCTAAAATATAAACATCGCACAGGATTTGTTTAGGAACTATTTCCTCTCGGAAAGCGGACAATGAAAGGACTGTAAAAGTCGCTATCAGGTGTATCAGAAACACAAGCACTATAGAAAAGTGTTTAGAGAAGTTCCACTGAGGAGGAGGAAGCGCTCAGCAGAAAAGAGAGCAAAAGCTGGTTTCAGGTTTGCAGCATGCCAACAAGTGAATCGATTTGGAATCGACTCGGAGTCGACTCTTGGAGTGAATCAGAAAAGTGGAAATCTAGAAATGTAGTTTCAGGTTGTTTACGTAATTATGAATTATTTTAGACCGAGAACGGACAAAGTGTTTATTTTGTTTATACAAACAAGCGTAGTGTAAATAAAAGAGGAGCCGAACAAATCAGAAGTGAGGTCTCATGGGTGTGTGTGTGTGTGTGTGTGTGTGTGTGTGTAGGGGACAGGATGTTCTAACACAGTGGTAATAGTCCTGTTGTGGTGAACTTTCAGAGCCTTGTAAAGTGATCTGGAAACCCCCCCACGCCCCCCTTCTCTGCCCACTGACTCGTCTGCGTCTCGGGGTTCATGTTCTAAGCGCGCCAATTTGGGGTTTGGCGTTGGAGGAATGAGTTTCCTCTTTAAACAGAGTGTGTGTCGGTCAGTGTGTGTGTGTCTTGGTTTACATCACACTGCCTTTGCGTCATGTCAGAGTATAATTAGTCTTTGCTTTATTATTAGAATGTGGTGAAATAAAGGAAGGTGAATTTCTGATATTTTGTGCATCTGAAAAAATCTGTACACACACACACACACACACAGTGTCATTGTAAACCACAACTCCTCTTAAGCTGGAGGCGTGTCACTAAATAAAACCTCATCATGGCCGCCGGTTTGAACGTGACGTCTGCAGCAGAAGATGATGATTCAAGTAAGTTTTCTCACGTTGTTGTTTTTTTTCCGACTCAAAACCACTCGCACGTATACCACGTCAGGCCACATACATCATCTGCACCACTGAAACTCATACCCACCAGCACCTGAAGTTTGGTGTGAAGTTACTTGCAGATGTTTCAGATAGATTTATTACGAAACCCGGCGTCATCTTTTGGTTTCGATCTTTTATATGTTTTGTTTGACACTAAATCTTCTCCAGAGCAGCACTGAGGTTTCGGTTCTGGAGGTTTTTTTTTAAAGGATGAGACACGTGGTGTTGTGATGATCTCAGCGTGTCATTACTCACACACATGCTCCAGCAGATGTGTCTTGATGACTAGTGGCATGTTTATATTTCAGCTTCAGCACAGCCAAAAAAAAAAAAGGTATCGGATCACACAGACACATATGAATCATTTTCTAAATATTTCATCTGCATCGAGGCAAAAGTATGCACATACACCACATTTCCAAAAGTTCTCCACTCTAATTCATCAAGGACAGTCAAGTTCCTCCACACCAAACTCACTCATCCATGTCTTTATGGACCTTGCTTTGGTCACTGGTGTGCAGTCATGTTGGAACAGGAAGGGGTCATCCCCAAACTGTTCCCACAAAGCATGAAATTGTCCAAAATGTCTTGGTATGAAGCTGAAGCATTAAGAGTTCCTTTCACTGGAACTAAGGGGACGAGTCCAACCCCTGAAAAACAACACCTGAACTCAATGACATGGAGGGGTGTCCCAAAACTTTTTTGCAATGTAGTGTATAATAACTACATAGTATTTTTAATAAAACCCAACGGTTAACTATAAGAGGTCAGTGTGATGTTGAGTCTGTATTTAATTCGGTGATGTTTACTCAGTGGCACAGCGTCCATGAGGAAGTGCTGGCGCTGGGGGTTGGTTGCTTCCTGACAACATAAATTTAGTAGTTTAGGTCACACACAGGTCATGTGACTCATCAGAAATCCTGAAATATAACATGCTAATAATGCTGACTGGACATTTGTCCAGGAACTGTGTTATAACCGAGGGGAACAAACATACGCTTTTTATTTAAGGAGCTTTAATGACTGACAGAAAAATAAGAACTGTGGTGATTAGACATAAAGACACAAATAATTATTAAAGACTTGTTGCTTCAACCTTTTTCCACAACTTCAGGGCTAATTTTTTCTTCTGGTCTTTGCTAGCCCGAATCCGGGAGTGCAGCTCTCGCTCGGTCCGGTAGGGGCGGTGTGTTCAGTACACGCGATTCTCCACATATACTAAACGAAGAAGAAAAACTTTGTCCGAATCCCAAACGGCTTCCTATTGGATATGTAGTGCACTACATAGAGAGCAAGAATACATACTTTTAGACACTACGTAGTGCGCTTGTGTATGGAGAAAGGAGTGAATTTGGGATTCGCGCTTTGCACCTCAGCACGTTTAAGGCACGGTACATCGCGAAGCGTGACAGTGTGACAACTTTTTCCCGTTATAACGGAGAGAGGACCGTGCACGCGCTCGGGATAGCCGTCGTGAAACGTGTAGCTCTAGAAAGGAGGAAGATGGGGCTCGAGAGGCTCACGCGCGAGCTCGTCTTGAAGAAAAATATGACGGTAATTGTCACGAAGAGATAAAATGGCGGCTTCTGAAACCCAGGGCACCGGGGTGTAGTTATAAAGTTTCTAAAGTACTTTTTTTGTGTGTAGTCCGGTTAAGTGTCGGGTGTGTGTGTGTGTGTTTGTGTGTTTTAACGGAGAGCGCGAGCCGTTTTTAATAGCGCGCGAGAAAGCTAGTGGAGAGATGAGGAGCACGCGGTGTGCAGTGACGTGCACGCGCTGCACAGGGCTCACCCACGTGCTCTAAATTTTTGCACAGCTTTTTTTTTTTTCTTTTTTCCTCCCACACTTTTCTTTCTTTTTTTTCTTCCTTTCAAATCGGTTTCAGTCACTTTGTTCTTTTTTTTCCTTTTCACCATCACTTATCTTTCTCCCCCTTTTCTACTTCTCTTTTATGCATTCTTTCTTCTCATCCCCCTTGTCTTGCTCATTTCTCTCTCTCTCTCTCTCCTCCTTTTTTTTTAAAAACTTTATTTTCTGTCATTTTTTAATTGTTTATTTTGTTCCTTTAGTTATTGTATTAAACCTTTTCCTTTCTTGACTTTTTATTCTGTTTATTCGTTTTAGAAAATATGAAAAACTAAACGCTCTTAAAGCTGGAAAAGTGTAAAAAGAAAAAAATAATTAATTAATTAATTTAAAAAAAAAAGAAGAGTGAGAGAGAGACTTGTATATTCCGCTGAAGCGTAACGGCTCCAGATGTTCTCCTGACCAACGTGAAAAATTATAATGAAGCAAGAAATGAATACCACAACATTGTAAAGATAAAAATAAATAAATAATAAAATTAAATAAAGTTAGAAAAAATATAATAATTAAATATGATTTTTTATACGTTTAAATTAACCCCAGAACTGTTAGAGGTAATAGCGTTATAACACAGTTATAACTGAATAATGTAGTAATAACTCTTTATATAAATGAGTGATGTGGCTGTCTCTCTGCAGGTGTGTATGAGTGGTGGAACCCGGGCGTCATGTGATCTCTGGAAGCACGTGATCGCCCCCCGGAGGAGCCAGGATGCCTGTGCAGGCGGCGCAGTGGACAGAGTTCCTGTCCTGCCCCATCTGCCTGAACGAGTTTAACGCCGGTGGACACAAACCCATCAGCCTGGGCTGCTCTCACACCGTGTGTAAGACGTGTCTCCACAAACTGCATCGTAAAGCATGTCCCTTCGACCAGACCTCCATCAGCATCGAAATTGAGCTACTGCCGGTCAACCGTGCCCTGCTGCTGCTGGTGGGGGCACAGGTGAGCACGGGATTGTGGGATTTGGGGTAATACAGGTGGCATTATGATGGCAGAACCAGAACAGAATAGTGGGTGGGGTTTTTTGGGGACGTTGGGATCCTGAGGGGATGTTCTTGTATAATGGTTGGGAATTCCTATTGGGTGGGACATTTGGGATTCTGGAATGTCCGTTCTGTGGGAACTAGAGTGTGTTCTGGGGTTAGGGAGTGGAGGTGGTGGGATAAAGGATGGACCTACTGGGATAGCACTTGGATGTTCTGGGATAATGAGGAACGTTCTGGTATATGTGTATGTGTTAGTGTTCGTGTGTTAGAGCAGGGTGTTGTAGTGGCTGGTGGAAGTAGATACTGAGGTGCTAGCTGTGCATACTGGGATTGCGTCTGGGGATAATGGGATACCAGGTGGATGCTCTGGGAGGGTGTGTGAAACAGTGCTTAGGAATTATGGGATAGTGAGAACCGTTCTGAAGAAGGTCTGGGTTGGCAGGTGGGCATTGTGGGGTTGGCAGGTGGGCGTTGTGGGAGGATAGATATGGTAGATGTGTTGCACACATCATTGTGTGGGGAAGTGTGATGTGTGGCGGCTATAAATAGTCATCGTTGTGGTCAAATTGTAGGAGGGGGGAATGTTTATCTAACTGGCTGTGTGGTTTAGATAGTGCTTACAACATTTTTAGGCAAATGAGCTCTTTTTTGTTTGTTATTAAGTAAGTGTGTGTGTGTGTGTATGTGTGCAGGTTCCTGAAAGCCAGGGTGTGTGTCTGGGCAGCGCTGAAGACACACAGCATTATGAAGTGTGCAGGACGTGTGTGGAGGAGTTGGCACTGTACCTGAAACCCATCACTGGGGGAAAAGGTAGAAGCACGAGTTTCAGCTGTGTGTGTGTGTGTGTGTGTGTGTTTGTGCGTGCGTGTGTGCGTGCGAGAGATGATGAGAATGTACTTCTTTTTGTACGCTTTTGTTGGTGTGGTTAAGGCTGTGTGTGTAGATCAGCGTTTCCTGTTTGCCCTGGTGTGTGTGTGTGTGGGGTTAGGTTTTGTGCATCAGAGATGAAGCTCAGTGTTTCTACTAGCTGCAGCTTTATTTTATAAAATCAGTGCTTTTTTTTTTTTAAATACAGGTGATAAATGAGATTTTGATTTCACGTGTAAAGCCGTTTGGTGTCCCGGGGATGTGCTCCAGTGACCTGAATGTTTGTTTGTTTTTGTTTGCATCTGTAACAAGAGTCTCTCCTCCTCAGATTTGCAAGAAGCTGTTTGGAGGAAACAAAGCAACTATAAAAGGCCACAGGGGTGTGTGTGTGTGTGTGTGTGTGTGTACAGGGAAGATAAACTAATGAGGTTAATGTGGATCTTGTGGCCAACAATCTGCAAGTCTGAAATATAAGTGACCAATATTTAAATGATTTTGCCACAGTAATGTAAATTAGATGAGGTGTAGCACAGGTAACGTTTGTCACTCGCACTGGTCACTTGATTGATGTTGCTTGATCTTTTTTTTACGGAAATATAAAACACTTGGCATCAAGTGCAACTTATTACTAAGTGTTACTATTGCAGCCTGATCACATGTTCTCTCTCTCTCTCTCTGTGAAAGGCATGGTGTCTCAGAGTGCGAGCGCACTCAGTCGGCCCATGCAGAGGAAGCTGGTGACTCTGGTGAACTGCCAGCTGGTAGAGGAGGAGGGTCGGGTCAGGGCGCTGCGGGCGGCTCGCTCTCTGGGAGAACGCACCATCACCGAGCTCATCCTGCAGCACCAGAACCCTCAGCAGCTCTCCGCCAACCTGTGGGCCGCCGTCAGGGCACGGGGGTGTCAGTTCCTCGGACCTGGTAAGTCTTGTGAATGTTACGCTGTGGGTTTTAAAGGTTTCCCCCTAGACTCCACTCTGACGACTTCATGTTTCCAGAGCCACATAGTGCACCATTTGCCCCTTCTGTCCTGGGTGCACTGTTTACACATTCATAACACACCATGCAGTCCCATGTTCCCAGTTCTCCCAGACTTGTGGTGTGCCCAGCTCCTGGTTCCTCCAGGCTTCCATGTCCATTCAGTCCTCGGTTCTCCCAAATGGTCAAACAACTCTGCATATGCTTGCTTGGTGTCTGTGATGATTACTCATAGGGCAGATTCTGATTGGGAGAGAAATCTCTCATCTGATCTCATAAATGAGTTTTTATAGTCTGAGAACACCGGGCACATGAGTCTTCTCTCCTGTAGATGATTAATTCTGTGTCTAAATATCGCTGTGTGTGTGTTTCAGCGATGCAGGAGGACGCCCTGAAGCTGGTCCTTCTGGCTCTGGAGGACGGCTCGGCTCTCTCTCGCAAGGTTCTGGTGCTCTTCGTGGTCCAGAAGCTGGAAGCTCGGTTCCCTCAAGCCTCCAAGACGAGCATCGGTCACGTGGTGCAGCTTCTGTACCGCGCTTCCTGCTTTAAGGTCAGAGCAGTAACGCTGCTACACATGAACTCCTGATGTTGATTATTTTATTTTGGCCGCATGCCATGGAGTGTTTTACTCCTTACTTTATTACATCAGACCGAAGATGATTGATGTGATGGCAGAGCCACAGAACATCTGATCTCGGTGTAAAGACACCCGAAGTGTTGGAGAGGGTGTGTGTCCGTCACGCGGTGTGTTATGTCATGACTCCAGCGTGCTTGGCAGGGCAGGAATGTTGCCCCTATCCCAGAATGCAACGGTGCACTATTTTTCTCCTGGTGGGACTGTAAACGAAGTAGATGAGGTGTTTCTGACGCAGCAGTTGCAGGACTCGACTTGGCTGCATCTCAGAAATGGATAAATATGGGATGTAAATCTAGAGGGTCGGTGAGGTTTTGTGTGTGTGTGTGTGTGTGTGTGTGTTTGGTGTCAGTGATGATTACTCATAGGGCAGATTCTGAGTGGGAGAAACATCTGATTCTCTCACCTGATCTCACACATGAGTTTTTATAGTCTGAGAACACCACACACTCCATGCTGAGATTAATGAGCTCGTAATTAACGCCGCAGTTTTTTTGTCTTGGTGTTTATCGGCGGTCAAATCCTCCTCTTCCTGTCGTTTCCTCAGGTGACCAAGCGTGACGAAGACTCCTCACTGATGCAGCTGAAGGAGGAGTTTCGTACGTACGAGGCTTTGAGGCGTGAACACGATGCTCAGATCGTGCACATCGCCATGGAGGCGGGGCTGCGCATCTCTCCTGAGCAGTGGTCCTCTCTGCTGTACGGAGACCTCGCCCACAAATCACACATGCAGTCCATCATAGACAAGGTACCGCCCACTTCCTATTCATTTTTAAACTTAAACCTGTATATTTTTTCCTTTAAGACTGGATTCACAAGGATCTTTTGATGCGTGTCTGAAATGCACTTTTTATTGTAACGTCAGTATTTTGTTGGAGGTGGGGCTTCAGGGGCGGGGCTTCAGGGGCTCATCACCCTGGGAATGCTTTTCCAATTTTTTTATTATAATATTTGTATATTTTTATTCCATGTTTTTTGCTAATTAAATACAAAATGTGAAAGTGGTAAAGAGAAAAATAAACATAATTAATAAAATAAATTATTTTTTAATATTATAATTAAATAAATCTGTATAATTGGTTAAAAACTTATCATTTGTTGCTTTATTTACATAATACAATACAATTGATAAAATATTAAAATAAATTACTAAAATAGTTTTTTAAAACAATTTATTTTAGAATATTTTATATTAAATGAAATGCATTAAGAAAGAACTACATTTTAAAATTGATTTTATTCTCTGTGGCTGGTTTACAGTTCGGTTTCTTCTCCCACGCTC
>NC_080725.1:22692500-22702500 GCF_019097595.1 Hemibagrus wyckioides
CACACACTCACTCACACGCGCACACACTCGCGCACACACTCACTCACATGCGCGCACACACGCACACTCACTCACTCAGACGCGCGCACTCACACGCACACTCACTCACACGCACACACACTCACTCACACGCACACTCACTCACGCACACACACACGCGCTCACTCGCTCACTCACACGCTCACACGCACACGCACACTCACTCACTCGCGCACACTCACTCACACACACACTCACTCACACACGCACACTCACTCACTCGCACACACACACTCACTCACACACACGCTCACTCACTCACACGCACACACGCGCGCACACTCACTCACTCGCGCACGCACACGCTCACTCACTCACACAGACACACACACTCACTCACACACACACACACTCACACGCACGCACACACACTCACTCACACGCACACTCACTCACACGCGCGCGCACTCACTCACACACACGCACTCACTCACACACACGCACTCACTCACACACACGCACACTCACTCACTCACACGCACACACGCGCGCACACTCACTCACTCACTCGCGCACGCACACGCTCACTCACTCACACAGACACACACACTCACACACACACACTCACTCACTCACTCACGCGCACACACACTCACTCACTCACTCACACGCACACACACACACTCACTCACATGCGCGCACACACACACACGCACACTCACTCACTCAGACGCGCGCTCACACACGCACACTCACTCACACGCACACACACTCACTCACACACGCACACTCACTCACGCACACACACACGCGCTCACTCGCTCACTCACACGCACACACACACACGCACACTCACTCACTCGCGCACACTCACTCACACACACACTCACTCACACACGCACACGCGCGCGCGCACACACTCACGCACACTCACACGCGCACACACTCACTCACGCACGCACACTCACTCACGCACACACACACACTCACACACGCACACTCGCACGCACGCACGCACACACACTCACGCACGCACACGCGCACACTCGCGCACACACACGCGCACACTCACGCACACTCACGCACGCACACTCACACACGCACACTCACACGCACGCACACTCACACGCACGCACACACGCACACACGCACGCACGCACGCACACACACGCACGCACGCACACTCACACGCACACTCACACGCACGCACACTCACACACGCACACTCGCACGCACACACGCACACTCACACGCACACTCACACGCACGCACGCACACTCACACACGCACACTCACACGCACACTCACACGCACACTCACACGCACACTCACACGCACACTCACATGCACACGCACTCACACACACTCACTCACTCACTCACGCACACTCACTCACGCACACTCACTCACGCACGCTCACTCACTCACGCACACTCTCATGCACACTCACTCACTCACACGCACACTCACTCACTCACTCACTCACACGCACACTCACTCACTCACTCACACACGCACACTCACTCACGCACACTCACTCACGCACACTCACACGCACACTCACTCACGCACACTCACTCGCTCACTCACTCACACGCACACTCACTCGCTCACTCACTCACACGCACACTCACTCACACACTCACACACGCACACTCACTCACTCACACGCACACTCGCACACTCACACGCACACTCACTCACTCACGCACACTCACTCACTCACACGCACACTCGCTCACGCACACACACTCACGCACACACACACGCACGCACACTCACTCGCTCGCTCACTCACACGCACACTCACTCACTCGCTCACTCACACGCACACTCACTCACTCACGCACACTCACTCACGCACACTCACACGCACACTCACTCACTCACACGCGCACACGCACACTCACTCACGCACACACACTCACTCACTCACGCTCACTCACACGCACACTCGCTCACTCACGCGCACACACTCACTCACTCACTCACTCACTCACTCACACGCGCACACACTCACTCACTCACACGCGCGCGCACACACACACACGCACACACGCACACTCACTCTCACACACACACACTCACCCACTGGCGGACAAGGATGACTATTTATAAACACGTCAGTGTGTTACACACGTTCACATACAACCAGAAGGATCTGCTGAAATGTGTACCACTTACACACACACACACACACACACACACACACACACACACACACTGAACAAAGTGACAGAAGGGTTTTTTTTTCTTTCTCTTCCTGTTCCTTTATTCACGTTCACACTCGCACCCACACGCTCGCTTTACACCCACACCACACACACATGTGCACACACACACACAGCCTCTCAGTACTTTTCTGCTCTTCTCTCCTCCTCCTCTTCTTATTCTTCTTCCTCCTCCTCCTCCAAGGTACCGAATGAGGAATAAGAAGGTCAGTTCAGGATCCAGGCCGTCCCTCCTGTCAAAAACGGGTGCCGTAAAATCCTCAGCTGTAGACGTGTGTGTTGGCGAGCAGGAGGGCGTGACCTCAGAGAGCTCCTCCCCCACTCGCCTCGTACCCAGAGGAGGAGAGCAGGAGCAGGATGAGGTGATGAAGGAGCTGGCTGATGGATTTCCAATTACCAACCAAGACCTGTGAGACATGCTTCCTACCTTCCTACACACACACACACACACACACACACACACACACTATACAGATATGTTAACATCTTTTCTGCTGCTCACAGGAAAACGGCTTCTCCTCCGAAGAGCCCAGCGTCAGGAGCTCCTGCAGACCCCTCAGTGCTCCTCAAACCCTCTACTCTACCACAGAGAGCTCACCACGAGGGCCCCTACTTTCCTGAACAGAGATCTGCGTACGATCTGCCGTCCTGCCCGTCCGGTGACTGACACACACTCTCTCTCACACACAGTTACACACACACACATCATTCTGTCACGACTGTAATCAGTTTCTCAGCAGATACCTCCAGATTATCTCATTAAACCAGTAATATGGACACTTGGGGATTATTTGCATCAGTTGAATATGTATGAGGGGGCGGGGCCAAACATCTACATAACAATGCATTTTTAGGTCAGAAATGTCATCGGGGGGAAGATGGTGAACTTCAAGCATTATGGATTATCAACCTTGTTGTGACCTTGACGACTTTTTGGATGCTCGATGCTGCTGGATAGCAACAGTTACTAAGCATGGGTGGGGCTAACAGAAAAGTCCTGCAGAGCTCCATCTCTCTTGTTTATTTGTTTTTCTCTCTCTGTCTCTCTAGGTCATTTTTTCCCGGCTCCTCTGTCGAACTCTCACAAACCCTACTTGCCTCGCTTCCCTCGCTCCAGCCCTGCTTCTGACTCCTCAGCCCCGCCTCCGTTGGCTCCGCCCTACCCTGACCAGCCCCTCCAATCTCGTTTAGGTCTGTCTCCGTATCCCGCCTCTCCCTCTTACCCGCCCCTCCATCACTCCCACCCCCACGGTCACGGCGTCTACGCTCCCGTCTACGACAGCCGGCGTCTCTGGAGGCCTCAGCTGTACCACAGACAGGACGGCCGGAGCAACTCGCTCCCTCTGGAGGTGCTGCACTCGTCCATCTATCATCCCCCTCTCCGGGAGCGCTTCAACTCGCTCGACAGCGCCTACTGCACCGCCTCCAACAGGAGAGCCGCCCTGCACCGGGTACCAGATTTTATCTAACGTGTATCTCGGCTTCTAGCAACTTTTTTTAAAAATGTCTTTACGTTTTTCCGCCCCTGAAATTGGCTCCGCCCTCAACTGTTTCCTGCCAAGGACCGTATACCAAATGCTTAAGATAGACCAGAGACCCACATCCATGACGCATCTTTATTTTTGTCCAGTTATTTTTACATCTTTTCTCGTGCTGTTCTTCTAAAGTTATTTCTTTCCCAATTTTAAAAAGATTTTTGTTCTTATTCCAAACGTTAGCACTTGGGCTGAATGAAACTATTTATACCGTAACCTTGACAACATCTTCCAGTTTTTTTGGAGGCTAGATCTAGATGGCAACAGTAACCAAGGTGCGGGGGCGGGGCTTCAATCCAGTTCGGCAATAGCAGCTTGAGGAACGTTAAACATTGTAAACCTCATAAAACTATAAAATGTGCCATAATTAAAAATGTTCCGTTGTCTAGAACCGCTTGTGGAAAGTAATTCAGTTTGAAACGATCAAATGTTATATTATAATTTAGTAATGTTGGATATATTTACATATGTAAATGATATAATGTAGGTTTTTAAATATTTTCTCTTAAAAAATTGAGGAAAACATGTAATTACGAAGGCAGCATTGTTTCTGTGTCCTGAAAGTGTTTAGTGTGTAATGTTTGGGGTGTGTGTGTGTGTGTCAGGAGGCGTACGGCCGAGCCGCTCTGGGCTCTGAGGAGTTCTACCCTCTCCGGCAGGAACAGTGGTCACATCAGCACCATGGCTCGGGCCGTGCGGCACAGCATTCCCCCGTCTTTACTGTGGATCTCTGCTCTGAGGTGTGTGTGTGGGTGGGGGGGTGGGGGGGTGCAGTGTGTTTCATTAGAAATCTTGTGTGTGTGTGTGTGTGTGACAGCAGGAGCGTCATTCTCCCTCAGCGTGCTGTTACAGCTATTTAAAGCGGAACTGTTGCTCAGCAACTGAAGAATCTTTGCAAGTTCTGCTCTTGGTGTGTGTGTGTGTGTGTGTGTGTGTGTGTGTGTGTGTGTGTGTGTGTGTGTGTGCGCACAACACATGCAGGACAGTTTGGCAGCACACACCCCTGCCTGTTGACTCACTGTTATTTTTCTAAACGCAGCCTGTTGCATGTCGGTGGGCGTTTAAACAAAACAGACGGAGGAGTTTCTTCTACACCACTTCTTCTCCTTCTTCTCTCTGTTCCTTCTTTCTTTCTCTTTCGGTGTTTTAACATTTTATAAACATGCACACACCCATCAGAACATCAGAACCTCCTGTATTAAATGAAAAACCTGTTCCATTTCAGCCTTTTGTTTATTTAAGGTGTTGCATCATGTTTTTTTAAATCATGTATGAGTCATAAAAATTAATATTGATTCTAAATATTTAATAAATCTGTCGTTGTATATCTAATTAAAAAAGTCATTTATATTATTTAACTATTAAATATTCACACATAATGTAATAAATCCTGAAATGTCCTGCTTTTCCCTGAATACTCAATCTTAGTCTTCCTCTTTCTCATAATAATAATAATAATAATAATAATAATAATAATAGTACTAGTAGAATAATACTGACCATAACAGCGACAAAGCGACTTTTGTTTGTTTTTAATAATTATTTAATATTCTCATATTTTAATAATTTTTTTTTTCATTTTAATAATAATTATTTAACATTCTCATATTTGAACAATTATTGTTTAATAATTTAATATCCTTACATTTTAATAATTATTTAAAAGTCACAGATAAATAATTATTTAATTATCTTAATCATATTTTCAGGTGGTTTATCTTAAACTGTTGAAGGCCTCTAAAGACTTTTCAAAAGGGTTTTTAGTTATTTTTTTTAATTTTTAAATATTGTTCATTCTCAAGCTAATATCCTATCAGGAGTTTATCTTGTCTTTTAATATCCTGCACTTATTCTGTACCTTTTTTTTTTTTTTTTGGCCTCTAAACTTGAATTGGTGAATTTTTCCGTCTCTGTCGACGCTCCGCTCTGCGCCCGGGATTTTCCTCTTCAACACTGAATGAAATGCTTGTACACAAGAAATGTAATGACTACTGCTAAACTCTGCTGTGTGTGTGTGTGTGTGTAGCGTGTGGAGAGCGGGGTGTGTGTGAGCTGTAAATGTGGAGGTGCGGACGCTTCTCTCGCCCGTTACTCGCCGTGGTCGTGTGGCGCCATCGGCCCGTTTGACTCGGAACCCCTTTACTCTCACACCTGTTCCCAACACATGGTGAGAGAAACACACACACACACACACTGATTCTCTCATCCCTTATGAATGGGTGTAAATGTGAATCAGAATCATTCACAGTTCCTTTTTCTCTGTGTCTCTGTCTCTCTCAGGATGGTGAGTGTACAGCTAAACACTGGCTGCAGGTCTCGGAGCCGTACAGACGCGTGAAGGACGAGGACCCCATCATCCCGTTCGGAGAAGGTCCCATCATCTCAAAGTGGGGAGCGATTTCCCGCTCGTCTCGCACTGACCACCACACCACCGAACCCGTTCAGGCCACAGCGACGCACGGACGCACGACCACCACCACACTCATCAACTTCAGAGGTGTGTGTGTGAGAGAGGGAGAGAATTTCTTCACTAATATAATAAAGAATAATGAACAGACAGGATGACGATGATGGAGCACTGGCGCCCCCTGGAGGATGTTGTGTTGTGTGACTTGCTGTGCCTCTCATCTCTAATTTCTTTCTTTCTATATTTCCTACAGATTACAGCTCTCATGTCACACAGAGTGAGTGTCAGTGGAGTCCGTGTGGGTTCGAGTCGTCTCGCTCTGGGTTCCTAGAGAGGTCAGTTAGTTCTGTGTGTGTGTGTGTGTGTGTGTGTGTGTGTGTGTGTGTGTGTGTGTGTGTGCGCGTGTGGTGTCTGTGATGATTACTCGTTAGGGCAGATTCTGATTAGGAGAAACACCTGATTCTCTCACCTGATCTCACACACGAGTGTTTAGTCTGAGAAAACCACACCAGGAAAAACAATGTTTAATGCAGTGAATGTTTTGGGACTAACGTGTGTGTGTGTGTCTCTCTCTCTCTCATTGTCTCTCTGTTTGTCTTTCTCTCTTTTCTGTCTCTGTCTCTCTCTCTGTGTGTGTGTCTGTCTGTCTGTCTCTCCCCCATCTTGCGCTCTCTCTCTCTCTCTCTCTCTCTCTCTCTCTCTCTCTCTCTCTCTCTCTCTCTCTCTCTCTCTCTCTCACACACTCTCACTCTCTCTCTCTCTCCCCCCCCCCCCTCTCTTTTTCTCCCTCTCCCTCTTAGTGAGCAGAGACGCTCCTCCTTCAGCACTGCCGGGAAGCGTGGAGCCGAGTTCCTGGTTCGAGACGGACCAGAGACCGAGCCGGACCGGGACATTGAGCTGGAGCTGTGTGCTCTCCGCATGGAGGACTCGGAACCACCGGTGATCCAGTCAGAGGTCAGTATTACAGAGAAGTCACTAATGGACTGGTGACACTTTTCTAACAAATTTTCCTTCAAGTGCTAGAATACAGGCAACGAATTGAAGGATTAAACCCGCATGCTGATGTCATGGTCATGTGACCCAAACATGGTCATGCAAAGAAAATATTGGTGATATTTTTTCTTCTGTATTGTTTTCTCATGATCAGGTATCTTTGGAGTCGCGGTGTGAAAATCACCTCTCCAGTGTGTTCAGTGATGCAGCAGGAAGCTTGCGGGCGGTCCAGTCCTTACCTGAGAACATGGTGGACGCTCATTTACTGAAGAAGATGGCCTTCAGGTGAGCTGAGCTTTTTATTTTTTCAGGATTTATAAACACTTTGAGTGTGTTTTAGGTGTTTGCTTTATACTTATTGTGACCCAGAGAGAAGGGGTTTATGGGTAAGCGTGACACTGACTCACTGCTACACGCTCGTGATGTCCGTGTGTGTGTCCTGTGTGTGTCCATGGTGCTGTGTGTGAACCAGGGGAAAGCTGATTGGTTATAAGAGAGGCGTGTCTGTTTGAACAGTTTTATTATAACGGCCCTTTTGTAAAGGTTTTATTTACAAATAACAAGCTGACCATTTGCATAATGACTTAGTTTACAGTCGTAATGCCGTGTAAATGTGCTATTACACGTGAATTTATTATGGAGCTTCATAAAAACTGGCTTCAGTGATTCTCCTGGTTTCCTATGAAATTCTGGTTAGTTTTATATATTAAACACTGCCCCCTGGTGGACAGAACTGTACAAGTGTGTACACTAGCAATGTGAAGAATAAATCAGACGTGATTTCCTACCAGTCTAACAGCAGTCCTTCCCTCCATCTTACAGGAAGTCTCTCTCCCCCGGGGGCCTCAACGCTGGAGGTCTCACTGCGGCCGGTCTGGTGATGAAGACGGGTTCACCGAGATCTCCTGGAGACGCAGCCGGACCGAACCCGGGACCTGAGATGATTCTGAACGGGAGCTAAAAAAAAACAAATTTTAGAGTCTGAATTTTGGGTCATGTCTCTGACCGGCACTGACCGACGTGTCCTGGGAGTTCCTTTATTATTTTCTCAAGCTTTTGCTTCCCTAATGTAATTCCAAACATCTGGTAATCATCTGTAGACTCCGCCCCTTTCCCTGCCCCTTTTTTGTCTAAAAACTCCAATTTAAACAATTATGCATCTTTTTTTTAAAATTATTATTCTGCAGCTTATGCAAACGTGTTGCACGTGTTTACGGTCACGCCCCCATCTCAGGTCACCTAGCTGCCAATCAGAGTCCACCTTTTAGCCAATCGGATTCTTCCGATTTCCATCGATGATGATGATGATTAATAATAATCTGTTTATGAGATTGATGATCTGCAGCTCCTGCCTTTCGGTTTCTGTATTTCTGCTAAATGTTTACAGTGTGTGTGTGTGTGTGTGTGTGTGTGTGTGTGTGTGTGTGTGTGAGAGGGGTGAAGCCTGGTGCTCTGTACAGCTCCTACATCATGATGCAGCACTAATGACTCTGCTGACACGCATGAAACAAACCGAGTGAATTTTTATTAGGTTTTGTTATGAACTCTGTGTGAATGTGCCTACGAAGTGATATACGCTATTTCCTGCTGTCTCTCTCTCTCTCTCTCTCTCTCTCTCTCTCTCTCTCTAGCTGTCTCTCCCCAGAGGCTTTGTCCAGTGACTGTATTATTTTTAAATGGCAGTCATAGCAAATATTGATTGATTTCAGCAGCGTGTGTGTGTGTGAGAGACTCGGTGAGAAAACGAATGAGAAATTTCTCACGTTCAGCTCTGCAGTGAAGTTTAGTTGCTGTTTGTAGCTGACACGACGTCTGGGTCTGAAACGCATCGAGATGTGAAGACGCAGATTTACACTAAAGACTGACCTGTCCACCTGATCTGCCCCAATCGTCTAGTGTGAGGGGGGATTTAATCGGTTTGATCTTTGACGTGTTGCGTTGCTTTTGATGGAGCGTTGTTTAAGTGAGTGTTTCTGCAGTCTGACCTTCACAGAAACGTCGTGATGAATCTGACCGCAAGCGTCACATTGCTCCTGTAATAAATGGATACGTTTGTTCAGACGTTAGGATGTAATTGAACGTTAATGGCAACTCTTCAGACTCTTAACAGCGTGTAACGAAACAAAGGGGGCGTGTCTTAAGCTTTTAGGATGTTTAAATGTATGGTCAGTCTTTTTTTCCTTAATTCCAGATAAGTAATGAATTTCTGAGGAATTAGCATCAGCTTGGTATAAACGGTATGTTCTGCACAGACGTATCGCTCGATGCACGCTATCGTTAGTCGTACGGTTTATGGTGTATAAATGACCTTGCATTACAGTTCGTTAGCTGAAATGCTGACCGTTTGACTGTATCAGGGACTGCATGGTGTGTAGTGGGCGGGGCTTGTCATATCTTGACGTTGTTCTCTATATGTTCTGTTTCATTTGGCTCTTGTTTCCGGGTTCTTTCACACTGGTGGTGTTTTAGAGTCCGCTCGTATCCAACACATTTAGCTGATTTCGCCCCATGAGGTCACTGCTGTGAAGCTGTGGAAAGAGCTGGGTTAAATGACCAGTCGCTGTACAGTGGGAGTAACGTACACGAGCTAGACGATTTATGGACAGAAGCAGGAATTCGTCCTGATCTGCTTCCTCTCTCGAGTTCGTTCTGCAGCATGATTTAATTTTCTTCTTTCAGTTCTGCATTCCCCCCTGTCTAGTGGACACACTGAAGGTCACTCAGCTCATCCACACTTCAGCAGACCGCGTCTCGTTTCACGCTTTGTGTCCAGTGTGACTTTTTCAGGAAAAGCCCCTCCCTGATCCTCATGTTTGAACGCGACATCGCTGCTAACTTCCGTGAAGTTGTGTGCC
>NC_080725.1:22705000-22722500 GCF_019097595.1 Hemibagrus wyckioides
TAAGAAGATGAATTATCTTTTGGTAGAAATATATGAACTGTATTTTAATGCACTGAACAGATTTGCTGTTTCGTATCTTTTGCTGTTTGTGGTTTTCGTACCTTTTCGCCGCAGATCTGAGCCGCTGTTAAAGCCCATGCTGATGATATGGGGGAAATTTAATGTAAAGGTTATTAAAGGTCATGTTGTGTAACTGCATGCTGAGGTAATAAAACGGATTTTGTCCAAAAAGATGTTGTCCATGTTTTATGATTTTATGATCACACTTAAAAATGCCTGAAATTTTCAGAGTCCTATGATTCAGCTCGGCTCACATAGATGAGTCGACTCTTTCGACTCCCGAAATCGTACTCTACCTTTTGTAATAAAGAAAACATCACTGAATTACAATTTATAAAATACATAACAGACCTTTGTTCACGCTGAATCATGTGCACAAGCATGAGTCGACTCGAACCGTTTTGCAAACGATACATAACTAGAAGATAAAGTTGTACGTTGTGAGTTAGAATACTAGAATTCCAGTTAAATAAAATAAAAATAAAATAAAGACAGACATGTGCTGCTATTTTTGGAGTGTGACTCAGACGAACGATCCATAATGTATAACGACTCGTTCGTGAACGACACGTTAGAAATAATTCAGGTGATAATATAGCGTTTGAATTTATACGTTATAATAAACACCGATTTATTCTGCCATTTTATGTCTCTGAGACAAATTGTATGCAGAATACAAATAGAAAACTGTTCATATGTGCGAATCGGCTCTCAAACGTTCACTTGATTCAAAGAACCGACTCCGAGAACGATACATTACTGGCATTCAGAAGCAAGTCAAATGATCGATTATATACATCCTTTTTTTGTTATTTTTTAAACAATGCAGACGAATTTATTATATTTATTTACAATTTCACTACTAGGACAGATTTTTTTCGAGGCAACTGTAAAGATGGAGACATTATATTTACATTACTTTATACTAGATTTGCATTTCCATTATTTTTAGCTATGTCATTCAGACGCCAAACATATCACAGGTATCAACAGTTTCGCTAAAGAAATAAAGAAATCGCTCGATATTCACGCCTTAGCGGTTTTTGCTAATTGAAAAAACAGAAGAGAAATTTTGCTGTGCGCATGGGCAAGCGCCGAGAGGTTTGCGCATGCGCACTAACAGTGGAGTTTGGGTTGTGTTTACGGCTCTGCTGCTGGTCTGTGCCATGTTCTGTCAAACCTCTGTGGAATAAAAACAAAAAAAGTCTTTTGCGGAAATAGGTAAGATATTTGTCACAGCTGTCTCTTTGTCTTCCTCGCATGTATCTTGAATTTTAGGCGTGTGTGTCCTGTTAATAATTCATTCCATGCTTTTTATTGCTGCATGCATACGGGAGCTGATAATGCTGTGAGTGGAAATTGTGGTGTTAGCTTGTTAGCTAACATAGACGCCTAGTGCGCGAGATGATATTTCTCATACCAGTATTCCGTCTAATCCCGCTTTCTTGTGCTAGGATTGGCTGTTCGACCAGGCTCGGGTGCAGCCTACCAATCAGAGCAAAGAAGCGTGATAAAATCAGCCAATCCTAGCGCAGGAGGTGGGATTTGTTCAGAATACAGGTAGGAATTGGAATAACGCAGTTTGCTAGCGATTCTCCGCCTGTCAGGAACATTAATAACTACTCAAATTCTGAACGTTTTTGCTAAAAAATAATTTGAGACAGCTTCTGAATCCTTCACATCTGAAAAGTGTGGTGGTCGGGGCATGTGAATGTAATATAAAATGTACCATTTTAGTGTATTTACGATAAAATATTTCTGTGCAAAACAACCTAGCTAGGTCGATTAGCTTTCTGTCTCAGCATCAGTTCTAGGTTATAGTGTGCAAATTTTAGCTTCTTTTAACAATTTCTGTTAACTGCAGAATTGTGTTTATTTTTTTTTATTTTTTGCAGAATATGAGTTAATTTGAGAGAATCAGCAGCGAGGCTGTGGGACATGTACTGAGCGCGAGCCCAACCCAGCCCTTAACCTAACAGACAATACTGATGGGAATACGAACACGCGCACATACGTATACTGTGTATATATGTGCGCGCGCCCACTCACGCGCGCAAGCTGTCGCACGTGCGACGCGAATAAAGGGGGAAAGAAATTCCTCCGATTTGCTGCGCGTGCCCCAAACAACAGCTTTTATTATTGCATTCATCCTGCACGGATGTGTCATCATTTGGAAGTTAGGGTTTGGCGATATGACAAAAATTTAATATCGCTGTACAAATAGATCATGATATACGATATATCACGATATCTACTTATGGATTCTCAATTTTTCCCCCTTGGATTGGTTAAACTAGCTATGAATGGCAATAAAATAACAAATAAACACTTATGTCCATCGGAATGGCTATATACGTATATTTATCTTCTAACAGTAATTGTTATAATTAGTTTGTACACACTGAGAGACCACGCCCCCTACATCAAGTCATTAGGACTTGTGTTTATTTTGGTGTTTATTTGCTTGTCGACCTGCTTAGCCATTTTTTACTCAGTTGTTAACTTAGTATTGTAAGATTCCTGTAACATTTTTAATAGTCATCTCTTTTTTGCTCATCGTCTGTCACTTGATCATGATTGACATGGATGTCTGGAAGCCCCGCCCCTTTTTTCTCCATCTTACCTGCTCAGTGCATCCTCGCTTTGTGTCAAAGTAAATGGTTTTTCACCCAGAAGAGGACTTGTTTTTTCTTTTTAAGTCTGGTTCCTCTCAATGTTTCTTCCTCACAATGTCTCAGGGAGTTTTCTCTTGTTCAGGCTTCCTGATTATTCCTGCAGCACTGTGTTGTGTTGATGATCGTACAGATAAATACCGTGGGGGTTTTTGCATTTTGCCCGTCATGGTGTTTTTGTCTTTCCCCCATCATCAGCTGACTGCGATGAGATGAGGCATAATCTCTACACCTAAAAGTAAATCGAAATAAATCCTGGTTCGACCCGTTCTTTTGTTCCAGCTGTATTGTGTACTAGGATGACACGGGTGGTTAAGAGGGCAGGCGATTGTTCTTAGCGCTGAGGAGACACACACTCCGGTATACACAGAGTGAATACGGTTACAGGGTCGGCTGATACACACTTTTATTTTGTTTCTTCTCAGGTTGTAGAAGTTACCTGGTGCAGGTGTGTTAGAAATGGGGAAAAATCTGGCCCTGGATTGAACGTCTTTAATCAGTTATCTGAAATCCTAGCTCTGGACATAGTCAAAGGTTATCTTAGGAAACGTATTTGTTGCAGTGGCGATATAATTGGACTCAGATGCTGAAGTCCCAATCATGTGATGTCCAGATGAGGGGTGAAGGTGAAGGGGCAGGGTGGAGGTGTGGGTTTTATCTCTTTGGCCAGTTTTGAAACAAAAATTGAAAACCAGTAGAGGTGTACTCTGGATAAAAGACGCTTGTGAAATATTCAGTGTAATTTGTGTGTAAATCAGTAATTTGTGTGTGTTTTGAGCCAATATTCTCCAACAAGCCCAGGCACTGGGGGCATTCGCCTGATTTCCAGCAGATATCTGTATTAAAATGATTTGATCTGAAGGTTCTCCTGAGCTCTCACTGGTGTATTTGGTGCGGGAATTGACGTGAGCTTGGGTTTGATATCGATTCTGCAAGAAACTACAATCAAGGTGCACTTTTCTGTGAATGTTGCAAGTACTTGTGCAGCTCTTCTGTAGGCGGCATGCTCCAGGCTTGTGTCATGTGTCGCCCCCCGGTATCGGAACGAGTGAATGAGTACAGTATCGGACCCGTACCTGATACCGGCATTGATCCATCTGGTGCCGAGTGTCGCTGCAGTTGTGTGCTGTGAGAGTTGTTCAGTAAGAATCTGAAGCTGTTTGAAACAACCCCCTGGGTGGTGTGTGTGTGTGTGTGTGTGTGTGATTTACCGTGTGATGGGTCAGTGTTTGAATAGCAGAGCTTGTTGAATAATCTATCTTCTGCCTGGTGAGTGACTGTGAGACAAAACAGATCCGTTACACAACACCGGGGTTTACACTTAATAACCACCCTCTCTCTCTCTCATTCTCTCATTTTCTCTCTGTCTCTTTCTCCCTCTCTCCTTCTCTTTCTCTCTCTCTCTCTCTCTCTCTCTCTCTCTCTCTCTCTCATTCTCTAATTTTCTCTCTGTCTCTTTCTCCCTCTCTCATTTTCATTTTCTTTCTTTCTTTCTTTCTTTCTTTCTTTCTTTCTTTCTTTCTTTCTTTCTTTCTTTCTTTCTTTCTTTCTTTCTTTCTTTCTTTCTTTCTTTCTTTCTTTCTTTCTCATTTTCTCTGTCTCCCTGTCTCTCTCTCTCTCTCTCTCTCTCTCTCTTTTCTCTCTTTCCTTTCTATCTCCTCTGCACTCGTACATTTTTACACTTTCGTTCCACCTGGCTATCCTAGTGTGCTCAGTTGCTTGAGCAATATTGGAGGCGGAGCATCAGACTTTAAATCAAAAGCACTCATCAGAATATTAGGCACCGCCCATTAGGTCAGCTGTCACATGTGGTCGTGCCGGAAAGGCTAGTTTGTGTAATGAGGTGGCCATTATTATAGCTCAAGCATGAAACTGCACACCAGTTGTGTGTGTGTGTGCGTGTCGGCATGTACTGAGAAACTGATACATGTTGATGTTTAGTTTTACACACTTCTCTGGAGGAAATGCCACTGACCCGGTCTGTGTGTTAGGCGAGAACACAACACAATACACAGCACAGTGACAAAGCCACAGCCTGATGTTCACTTCCTGTCCATTTCTAACATTCACACTCGTTTGGTTGATTTACACTGACTGACTTTATTTAAAACCTCATTGTGTGTGTGTGTGTGTGTGTGTTAATAAAAAGGAGAAATTTAGCACTAGTAATGAATTTTTTGTGTTCATAAATGAAATTCATCCAGTGTGTTTATTTTGTTTTTCTTTCTGTTGTGCATGTTTTTCTCTTCCTTTCTGATTTATCACTTTGGTCTCTTGAGGTTTGGTGGTGTGGGGCCACTGTTTCCTGCATTAACAAAAGAACCTCTCTAACATGGTTTAGGCTTTTAGTCCTTTTAGAGAGAATGTACACAAAGGGACGTCGCTCTATTCTGTAACCTCGGAGAAGGAATATAGGGGGCGTGGCCAGTCACCAATACACACCAGCATTAAGGATCTCTTCACAAGGTCGTCATTGTTTCCAAAACTGAAGTTGGGACTGTATAATCATTTGTTATTGTTACTTTTCCTGTTAAATCTTTGACTTCCTCAGAGTTTTGGGATTAAAGTTTAAGGTTTAAATCTAAAATAATTCCCCTTCCAGAAGTTGCTCAGCTGTAATGTTTGCTTAATCTTATCGGGAAACCCATATCAGAGAGAGTTTTGTTCTGGGATATAAAGCAAACTCTTTTTAACCTTTAACACTAAAACATGAATACATTATTAACATAAAATCATACACTATAGTGCCAAAGGTTCTGGGACATCTGCCTTTACATGCACATGAATGTAATATGGAGTTGTCTAGAACAGCTTCAACTCTTCTGGGAAGGCTTTCCACAAGGTTTAGGAGTGTGTTTATGGGAATTTTTGACCGTTCCTCTAGAAGTGCTTTTGTGAGGTCAGGCACTGATTTTGGATGAAAAAGTCTGGCTGGCAGTCTCCACTCTAATTCATCCCAAAGGTGTTCTATGGGGTTGAGGTCAGGACTTTGTGCAGGCCAGTCAAGTTCCTTCACACCAAACTCACTCATCCATGTCTTTATGGACCTTGCTTTGGTCACTGGTGTGCAGTCATGTTGGAACAGGAAGGGGTCATCCCCAAACTGTTCCCACAAATGTCTTGGTATGAAGCTGAAGCATTAAGAGTTCCTTTCACTGGAACTAAGGAGCCGAGCCCAACCTCTGAAAAACAACACCTGAACTCAATGATCTGTCCCAAAACTTTAGGCACTATAGTGTATAATACACTTCAGCATTTATTACACCAAACTAAACATACACTGTTCTTGGTGAATGTTATATTGAAATCTTTATATGAAATATGAATTTTAAGTAAATGTACACTGTTTTTTGTCTAAGTGTCATAGTCAGGAAGTACTGTATCACAAATTATGCAGTTAAGTGTTATGGACATTATTATTATTATTATTATTATTATTATTATTATTATTATTATTATTGGTACTGATTTGCATCCCATATCCAAGAGCCAATTCAACTTCCTTAGTTAAATGTAGTTACAAAAAGATCACACTAATGTGTGAAGATATTTCTAAAATAAGCAATATATAATTTTGAGAACATAAGCCGCTCATTTGTATGTAGTGACGCCCCCAAAACTCCATATAAGGTAAAGTGTACAGATAGCATTGAGCACAAAATGATTGACAAGAGTAACACCTGAACAGAAGTGGAAGTTATTTACAGCTTTAGTAATAAAAATATTGAATAATTGTTTTAGGAGGCTAGGAACCTGTAGTCCTCCAAGTAGAATTGTTTTTGGAGCCTAGGAACCTGTAGTCCTCTAAGTAGAACTGTATTAGAAAATTTCCAAGTCCTCCAATTATAATCCTTTTAGAAAGTTAAAGCCCTTATTTCTCCAAGTCAACCCTTTCAAGCAGCATAAGAACCTTTAGTCCATCAAATAGAAGGAGTTACCTTTATATTTTCCAGCATCTTCAGGACAGAGTTCACATTATACTTTAGACTTCCAGAGAGAGAATAAAGAGAGGCTGATGAGGAAACTATTGTTTATAGCTGCTGTAATGTAAGAGAGAACAATTGCTATGTGTAACTTTAAATTGATAAAAATGATCATGCATTGCCTTTTAATAACTGAAACATATCAAGCATTGATAAATTCTAAAGTTTTATTCTTTATTTTTCACCTGGCAAAACAAATGTTTTAATCTGTTTTTATTTTCAGTTTGCCATTCCCCTCACTTCTCATACTGTCTGTTTATATATTTTTTTCTGTTCTCATGTTTATATCAAGTTTCAGCAGGCGCATTGACCAGATTCTGTTTCTCATTGTTTGCAGGAAAACCGTGCCAAATATATCATGTGCTTTTTGTTTAACCTTCCTGCTCTACTGGTCTTTTGTTTTTGATGTCTGCACTCTCACTTTCTCTTTTCTGTCGCCCTCTTCGTTCCTGGTTTTATTTCCTTCTGGTTTTATGTGAGAAACGTGACCTGGGAACCGAAATAGAGCCACAGAGTCGACGAAAACTGATCATATTTTAGTCGTTTGTCTGAAATAAATGCTGATGAAGTAAAAAGCCAGTCATCACCACGGTGCTACATTTACATAATTGTGTCACTGCAGGTGAACCAGCAGCTCCTCCGTCTCTGTATTTCCATATTGCTATGGAAGTGTGTGTGTGTGTGTGTGTCTCTTTGCATGTTATTTATTTCAGGTGGTTGTAGACCCTCCCATTCCGTCCAGAGCTCTTTTACCTCCTGTAAGACACACCTGAGTGTTTACTTTCTCCTTTTTTTGTTTAATAATGTCTGTGTGTACATAGCTTGCGTGTGTGTGTGTTCATGTCAGTCAATAATAATAAAAAAAATAATAATAATAATAGCGCTAAGCGCTCCTATGGTCATTTAAGTTTATAAATGTTTTTTATAATTGCTGTGTAGAGTCAAACAGTCAATTATACACCCCCGGCCACTTTATTAGGGACAGAGTGGAGGGAGATGGTCTTGAGCTGAGAAGGAAGTCTACATTGTCTCTAATAATCACCTGACAATGGTTTTCAACCTGGATGATAGATTAAGTTAGTCAGAGGTCTGGATGGTAGTAGGATATCCCGATGGTTTTAATTACGCATTCTGGATATTGTAGCATTCAGGTGGAAGAGGGAACACAAATTTCCCTTTTGTACCTTGTCACTGAGGCTGTAAAGATAGATTTGGTGTTCTAATCCAAATGGTTAAACATATTTATGTTGAGAACTAGCAGAAATTCTAAACTGAGGCCTTTGTGGATGAAGTTAACCCTTCGCCAAACGTGTGTATATATACGTGCTTTTTATTCTGCCCCCTGTTCGTTTTGTTTCCAGGTGATTCAGCTCACTGAGTGTCATTCATGAGTGCGTCCGGCTTGGTCTAGCAGTCATGGATGACATGGCCTCCGTGGGGAAAATTAGTGCCTCCTCTGAATCTGTGTCCACCCTCAACAGTGAGGACTTTGTCCTGGTGTCCCGCCTTGGGGACGAGACCCCGTCCACTAATAACGGCAGTGACGATGAAAAAACAGGCCTGAAGGTAAGACTGAGCTGGAGTTTCTGGAGATGGAGGCAATGGTCAATCTGTGTAAGGTCCTGAAGACACTCACATTACTGAAGTGGTGTGTTTGGACGAATGCTTTGGTGTAAAGTGTACACACACACACACAGACACACTTCTGATAGAATATGCTTTCAGCTTTAAGCTTCTGTTGAGACCACATTGAACATATTTCATTTGTGTTTAGGGATTAGTTGAGGTTCATGGGTTATGGTTACAATAGGGATTGGATTATGTTTTAAGGTTGAATTAAGATTTAGGACTGAAGCAGGGACTAGTGTTGGGTTAAAGTTAGTAATTGGTTTAAGATTCGGATTGGATTAGTGGTCAGTGTCTGGTTAAGGGTAGGGATTGGTTTAGAAAGAAGGGTTTGATTAGGGTTGGACATATATATATATATATATATATATATATATATATATATATATATATATATATATATATATATATATATATATATATATATATATATATATATAATAGTGAATAGGGTTGGAGTGGATTAACGGCTAAAGAAGGATTAAGGGGTTGGGATTAAATTTCCGATTGCATTAGAGCAGGATTGTCCAGTCTGATCCGCAAAGGGCCGGTGTGGGTGCAGGTTTTCCTTCTACTCAAGCAGGAGCTCCACCTGATTCCACATGTTTAATCAGCTGACATTGGCTTTCAAGATACTATGAGGTGTGGCTTCTGTTTGGTCAGAATGAAAACTTGCACACACGCTGGATAGGATTGGACAAACCTGCATTAGAGGATAATGTTGCAGTGGGGGATTAGTTTTCTTAATGTTTAAGAGAAGATTTAGGTATAGGTTGAGATTAGAGTTGGGTTTTAGGGTTGTTTTATGGCATGAAGAGGTAAAATGCTAACCTTTTGTTATGTTAATGCTTTGATCCACAGCTCAGTTATCTTCTCACACACACACACACACACCGAACACACACACACACACCCTGTACTTTTTGTTCCTTAGGACATTTCCTCACCCTTTAGTTGTGCCGCAACCCCATTGGACAGTCATTTGACTTGCATCATCTCACTGTTCTCAGACTGAAACAACATTTCCATTCTATTCTTACACACACACACACACACACACACACACACAAATGGTGTGTATTGTCACCTTGGGCCAAAGATGGAGTAGAGTGTCTCACCTTGGGCCATCGTTCACTCTTTTGTTGGAAGAACTTCTGAAGAACTCGCATCCATTCTTCCTTTTTTTTTTTTCCTATTTTCTCCCTCTCTCATCCAGTGTCTCTTGTAAAATCCCTCCTTTGTGTTTTTTTGGTCATTTGTGGTTTCAGTGGTTTCGCAAGAGCTTTGTTCATCTTTGATTTGAATCAGATCTTTGGGGAAGGACACATTGTGCCATTATGTGTGAAAGGTTCTTGTGTTTCCACATCAGGCTCTGATCTTCACCACGCTCAGTTGTTACCCATTCACCTTCTCAGACTTGCATGGGAAAAGTTTAGCGTGATCTAAAATGCTCCTCAGCATCCTTGTTTCATCATCTGCTGCATGTTCTCCATGTTCTTTTCCATGCTCTTCTCCTGTTAGAGGCTCTTCTAAACCTCTTGTTTGTTACACAGGTGATTTCTGAGGAAGGGGTCAGCTTTAAGGTCAGTCTCCTTTCTCTCTTGTTTTTCAGTGTTCTTTTCCTGTTCCCTTTCTATTCGTGCTCGTGGTCTCCTACACCTTTTCCACTGGCAGAGTTGGTGCTGGTTCATGGTACGCTTTTAAGTACCAAGTCTATAATATTTGAGCTTTCACTAACACATGACATGTTTTCAGTGTGTTGAACGCACACTCACACACATGCACACACACACACACATGCACATGGTCATCATACTGCTAGAACAGTAGTAACTGCATAACCATTTTAGGAGCCCAAGAACCTTTAGTCCTTCAAGTATAACCCTTTTAAATGTATGCAGATCACCAAGTAGAAACCTACTTCTGTCCTCCAAGTAGTACCCTTTTTGCAGTCTAGGAACCCTTAGTCATTCAGGTAGAACCCTTTTAGCTTTCTAAAGACCCTTTAGCCTTTCTCCTAAAAACCTTTAGAGCCCTGTTTAGGAGACTAAGAATCCTTAATCATTCAAATAGACCTGAAGAACCTGTTTGAGGAGCTTCACAAACATTAAATGTAACTGTAAATGGATAAAAAAATGCACAAAACACCACAGTGAGCACCTTGTTGGTGGAAAAGAACAATCTTCTTTCTTCCTTCTCAAGCACTTGTTCCTTCTCTGTGATTTTGCTGAGTGTCTGTGATTGGTTGGTGGTTGTCTTTATGGGTTTGTTTTGTGGCTTCTCTTGATGTGTGCAGTTGATGTATACACACACTCCTTTCTGTGTGTGTGTGTGTTTCCTTGGAATATTTTATTGTGCCTCTGATAGTCTACATGTACTTGAGCAGTTCCTTTCCAACTGCTGTTCTTACCACAAGATGATTGTGGGATAATGAGCCGAGAGAACTCGGAGGATAAACTGGTTTCAACTTTATGCAAATTAGAAGGCGTGTCCCCGTAACCAATCAGACAGAAGACATTTCTGTCGTCTGTATGCGATTACGTTATTTATATGAAAAATCCACAAATTTTCTGCATCCTCCTGCTGCCATCCCTAATAGTGTAATATCATGCCAGATACTGTAGCTAGCCAGCTAGTTAATGGTTAGTAAAGTAGCTAAAAACATGTTACCATGACAACTGCAGTTTCATTTATCGCTAACCATATGTATGTATGCTGAATAATTTTTGGATTAATGTTTAAGCCCAAATGTTTACGCCCGGATAAAATGGGAGGGTTGCGTCAGGAACCTGCGCTAAATCAAATATGTGGAGCAGATGATCCGCTGTGGCGACCCCGAACAGGTAGCAGCCGAAAAAAACAATAACAAACTGAATTCAAGATGTAGCCCCGCCCCAATTCCACAACTTCATGCAGAATTACTCTTACTGTTTGTGCTCTTAATACATTTTCCCAAACCCCAGAATCTTTATAATCCTAATTATTAATGGGGGAGGTGTTTAAACTTAACAGAAGATTTGTTAGACAGTTTATATAACAGTACTGATTACCTGTATTCATCTTCCTGAGTCTGTAGAAGCATCATTTATTTATTACGTCAGTCCAGTGTTTGTGTTTTTGATCAAAGACAGGAGAAAAGGCTCTTTGATCTCTGTCTCGTCTTCTTGTCTTACATACCTGATCTTTGGCCAATCACATCAAATCAGGTACAAATTACAGGATAAAAGCTGGTCATCATGGGGTACTCAGACAAGATGATTTGGGTTTGATTGCATTTTTAAATATCTGGTGAAAATTTGGTTAGAGTCTGTATGTGTTTGTGTGACGCCTTGGGAAGCTGTTGTGTATATAATGATGCATTTTGTGTGTGTGCGTTTGTGTGTGTGTGCAGATTGTGGGGAACGGCAGTGAGCAGCAGTTGCAGAGGGAGCTCGAGGATGTGCTGATGGACCCGTCGGTGGCTGACGTGACTCCCGGGTCAGAACAGGTGGATGGGGGTGATCAGGGCTACCCCACCACTGCGGCCCCACCACAACCCTGTCCTGCACTCCAGAAACTGGAGATAGTGCTGCCGGTTCAGGGAGCTCAGCAGGGTATGAGGAGCCTTTACATTTGTTTTTTAAACAGAGAAACAAGGACTGAGGCCATGCACACATACACTATATTGCCAAAAGTTTTGGGACACCCCTCCAAGTCATTGAAGTCAGGGGTTGGGCTCAGCTCCTTAGTTCCAGTGAAAGGAACTCTTAATGCTTCATACCAAGACATTTTTGACAATTTCATGCTCTTTGTGGGAACACTTTGGGGATGACCCCTTCCTGTTCCAACATGACTGTACACCAGTGACCAAAGCAAGGTCCATAAAGACATGGATGAGTGAGTTTGGTGAGGAGGAACTTGACTGACCTACACAGAGTCCTGACCTCAACCCCACAGAACACCTTTGGGATGAATTAGAGCGTTGACTGCGAGCCAGACCTTCTCGTCCAACATCAGTGCCTGACCTCACAAATGCACTTCTAGAGGAACGGTCAAAAATTCCCATAAACACACTCGTAAACCTTGTGGAAAGCCTTCCCAAAAGAGTTGAAGCTGTTCTAGCTGTAAAGGGCGGGGTTACAACTCCATATTACATTCAATGTGCATGGAAAGGCAGACGTCCCAAAACTTTTGGCCTGGCTCGCAGTCTCAACTCTAATTCATCCCAAAGGTGTTCTATGGGTTTGAGGTCAGGACTCTGTGCAGGTCAGTCAAGTTCCTCCACACCAAACTCAGTCATTCATGTCTTTATGGACCCTGCTTTCACTGGAACTAAGGGGCCGAGCCCAACCCCTGAAAAACCACACCTGAACTCAGTGATTTGGAGGGGTGTCCCAGAACTTTTGGCAATATAGTGTATAATAACTGTATCTGTTGCTGCATGTCTACAAGTTCACAGAAGTGACAAGAGGTAAAGTAGGAATATGCTAATTAGATAGTAACACACCTCCTTCGTCTTGGAAACTAGTGATGCATTACTTAGATTTGCATACTGGATCCTGATTGGCTCTTATATTTCATGATGTAGTAACTTCATCACAGTCCTGAAGTGCTGCATGTGATTATTTTCCCCCTAGACCAGGGCTTGGCGATGAGTCCGGGGACGCCGCTGCTGGACGAGGACAGCGTGGTCTTCAGTAAGCTGACGTATTTGGGCTGTGCGTCAGTTAACGCCCCTCGCAGTGAGGTTGAGGCACTGCGTATGATGAGCATTCTTCGCAGCCAGTGCCAGCTGCCCCTTGATGTCACTCTCTCCGTACCTGGAGTTTCTGAGGGAACCGTTAGGTAAAGGGCAGAGGGGGGCGGGACACTGTGTGACATGCAGGTGTGACATGTTTAGGGTAAGGCAGGAGGAAAGAGCATATGATTATATGTTATTTCCTCCTCCCTGACCCCAAACATGTCACACCTGCATGTATGTATACACCGATCAGGCAAAACATTATGACCGATGCTGTAGATAACACTGATGATCTCCTCATCATGGCACCTGTTAGTGGGTGGGATATATTAGGCAGCAAGTGACCATTTTGTCCTCAAAGTTGATGTTAGAAGCAGGAAAAATGGACAAGCGTAAGGATTTGAGCGAGTTTGACGAAGGGCTAAATTGTGATGTCTAGACCACTGGATCAGAGCATCTCCAAAACTGCAGCTCTTGTGGGGTGTTCCCGGTCTGCAGTGGTCAGTATCTGTCAAAACTGGTCCAAGGAAGGAACAGTGGTGAACTGGAGACAGGGTCATGGGTGGTCAGACGAGCTACTGTTGTTCAGATTGCTGAAGAAGTTAATGCTGATTCTGATAGAAAGGGGTCAGAATACACAGTGCAGGACGGGTCAGGGCTGTTTTGGCAGCACCAACACAATATTAGGCAGATGGTCATAATGTTATGCCTGATAGGTGTATACACACACAGACACACTTATAGTATACATCCTCTCTCTCTCTCTCTCTCTCTCTCTCTCTCTCTCTCAGGTTGTTAGACCCTCAGAGTGGGACCGAGATCTCTAACTATCCCATCTATAAGATCCTGTTCTGTGTTCGGGGTCACGATGGGACACCAGAGAGCGACTGTTTCGCCTTCACCGAAAGCCACTACAACACCGAGATCTTCCGTATCCATGTCTTCCGCTGCGAGATCCAAGAAGCGGTGAGACACACCAACACACAAATAACTATGAGACCAGGTTCTAGAACTGCTTTCTAGAACTGCTTCTTTCATTTCTGAACAATGAAAAAACGTAATCGATCATGATTTTAATGTCGTGTTGTAATTTTTACACTGTTACAACTCAGGGATCTTTCTGCCGTCTTAGTTTGTCCACTAGGGGGCGCGCAAGATATTTCTCCTTGACTTTTACAGTATAGGCTGACAAGTGCACAGCTGTCTTTAAATCTAGTCCTGAGCCTTGAGTGTAGATTTAGTCTAACTGATCGTACAATTATCACACACACACACACACACAAAGTAAGCCTATTGTGAGTAGATATGCTGATTATCACGAGAACCCGCCATACAGACATGATGAAATAGAGTTCTTCAGCTCAGTTATGTGGGCAACAGAGCCATTAGATTCATCTCACTACCACATCATCATCGCTAACGAGCCTGTTAACGACTGGACAATCGGCCTGTGGTACAGCATGTCATGCTTTAAAGCTATGAATCATCTGGTTGGTGTGTGTGTGTGTCTGTCCTGCAATACAGGTCAGCAGAATACTCTACAGCTTTGCCACTGCCTTTCGGCGGTCAGCCAATAAGGCGTCGCTCACCGCTCAGGCTCCGCCTCTTACGCCGGACAGTGACGTTTTCACCTTCACCGTCAGCCTGGAGATCAAAGAGGATGATGGGAAAGGCACCTTCAGGTGACTGTCGTCAATTCTAGTGTAAAAGTGTTGTTTACAGGGAAGGGTGAATCACTGAGGAGATAATCAGGTACAAATAGGGATAATCACCATTATCTGATCCTCTTCTGAGACTTTTAAGCTCACTTTTGTTGATGGTCAGCTTCATCAAAGATACATAACCCATTTAAATGACATCTAAAGGTTCTAAACCTTAACAGATATCTTTATAAATTAACAGCAGAATCTAAAGCACTTTTATTTTATAGTTATATAAATAACTCTCCTTTTCCTTTCAGTTCATCCCTGAACTTTTCTCTTCACTGCATTAACTGAATTATCTCTCTTTTTTTTTCAAAGTGGATATTTATAAAGAGTGGTTCATGCGCTCTCGGTCGGAAGTCATGTGTCCTGTTCTGATGGAATGATAAAAATAGAAGAGAAGAGCCGTTCCCTTTTCTTATGCTTCTCCTTCTTTTTGGCCTCTTGTGCGCTCTCTCTCATGAAAGTACAGACAAGTGCTTCCTCTCATTTATCTCCCTCATGTCCTTTTACCCCATTAAGGGTTTTATCGCACTCACAAGACAGAAATCCTCTCACTCTTTGTGTGTGTGTGTGAGAGAGAGAAGAAATCTGTTTTTAAGCATTAGTCAGATTTATTGTTTTCCTGGTGTTTCCCTTTTTTGCTTCGGATCTATAATGATTCTGATTGGTCAGATGATGTCGTCTGACCATAGTGCAGCTACAGATCACAGGTGTTTTATTGCACTTGTTCCAGTATGTTATTGTTGCTATAGCAACAGCTCATTCACAGGGACTTCACACAAGCAGACGCTTCACATGATTCATTAAGAGGTTTTTAGTACGGAAATGTTTATTTAACATTTTTTGTAAAAGTCTCCAGAGTCACTGCTTAGTAACCCAGGTAACTTCGGTCTCAGGTGCTGAATTTTCTGTTACCTATTGAGCTACTAGTGTATGATTACAACTGTATAGAGTGATTAGAACGTGTGTGTGTGTACACTGATCAGCCCTAACATTGTTAGCAGTGCCAGGTGAAGTGAATAAGACTGATGATCTCCTCATCATGTTACGCGTTAGTGGGTGGGATATATTAGGCAGCAAGTGAACGTTTTGTCCTCAAAGTTAATGTGTTAGAAGCAGGAAAAATGGACAAGCCGAATGTGCACCGCCAACAGCACCAGCAATGGGCATGTGCACATCAAAACTGGACCATGGAGCAAACGAAGAAGGTGGCCTGGTCTGCGTCTCTTACCTGGGGAACACGTGGCACCAGGATGCACTATGGGAAGAAGGCGAGTCAGTAGAGGCAGTGTCCTGCTTTGGTCAGTGTTTTGCTGGGAAACCTTGGGTCCTGCCATCCATGTGGATGTTACTTTGACATGTCCCACCTACCTAAGCATTGTTACAGACCATGTACACCCTTTCATGGAAATGGTATTCCCTGATGGCTGTGGCCTCTTTCACACACAAAGCAAAAATGGTTCAGGAATGGTTTGATGAAAACAACAACCAGTTTGAAGTGTTGACTTGGCCTCCAAATTCCCCAGATCTCAATGCAGCATCTGTGGGATGTGCTGGACAAACAAGTCCAATCCATGGAGGCCCTACATCACATCTTATAGGACTTGCTGCTAACATCTTGGTGCCAGATACCATAGCACACCTTCAGGGATCTAGTGGAGTCCATGCCTCGATGGGTCAGGGCTGTTTTTGCAGCAAAAGGGGGAACAGCACAATATTAGGCAGGTGGTCATAATGTTATGGCTGATTGATGTATGCGAGTGTAGCTTCATCAGCAGTAACACGCCTGCTCAGCTTCTCACTTTTGACTGAAAGCTTGTGGTAGACTCTCCTAATGAAACAGCAACCTCATCACTGAGCTGGGGAAAGAAGCTTATTTTAAGGCTGTACCTCAGCACCATGCTGTGCTGCTTATGCCGTGTGTCAACACAGACGTGTGTGTGTGTGAGAGACAGACTCTGTGAGTTTATGTGGACATGCAATAATGGTAAAAGTGGTAAAAAGTAATAATCTTAAACCTTTCAGATGGTCACTGCAGTCCAGCTGAGTCAGCAGAGCCGAAATGTCTCAGACTTTCCCCTTGGATGTTCTCTAGTTCATTTATTTCACTCAAGTCCTCTTAAGGTGTCTAAAGACTTTGTCTTATTTAAGCAAACAGCCTGAAATTCTCAAGCAGTGAATTTAAGGCTGAGTGAAAATGAGGGGGGGGGAAAGTCTTTCACACGCCCCGAACCAGAAAATAGTGACCTTTCACAGAGCTGGAGAAGGAGATGAAAAGATATCAGAGTGTTTAGTGAGAGTGTTTACGGTAAAAAAAACAAAAAAAAACAGCATTTAGCCATGGGGGAAAAATCCAAAACAAATAGTATAAAAGTCTATAAAGAAATAAAAAGTGGAAATATAATGCAACTGACATTTTTATCATTAACATCATCCACCACAGCACTGAATTCTGATTGGTCGGAAGGTATTGTTTCCATAGCATCAGCTCAGTTACAGGGCTCTACAAATCAAACAAAATGTGAATTACAAGCACTTTAATGATAAAAAATATAAATGTTAACTCCTAAAGTTTTATTATTTTTTTTAAACCGTGTCTAAACAGCGCCGTGTCGAAGGACAAGGACAGACAGAGCTTCAAGCTTCGTCCTGGGATGGACAAGAAGATCGTCATCTACGTCCAGCAGACGTCCAACAAAGAGCTGGCCATCGAGAGGTGGGTCTTTCTCAAAT
>NC_080725.1:22725000-22757500 GCF_019097595.1 Hemibagrus wyckioides
TCTTCCCCCCTCTCTCTCTCTCTCTCTCTCTCTCTCTCTATTTCCCATGTTCCCCATGTGTAAAAACCCTTACCCCTCTTCCTCCTCACCCCTATCTGTATCAGTATTCTCATCATGGTCTTCATCTCTCCTTTTCTTCTTCTTTTAAATCTTGTTTTTCTCTGTAGGAGTCGATGGGAAAGAGTTCAGATGGTAAATCTTACATCATTACTGGGAGCTGGAATCCCAACACTCCTCAATTTCAGGCTGTCAATGAGGAGACACCTAAAGGTGTGTGTGTATATACACACACACACACGTGCACTCGCATAATGATGAAATGAACATCTGAAGATTAAACCTGTGGAATTTCACACCTCATAGAAATGATTGTATGTGAAAATCAGATTCTATCAATATGCAAATTAGAATAATGTTCAAAAGCCTTCATTTGCATAAAGGAATATGATTGGCTGTTAGACTTCATAACACCCACCTTAACTTAGATTAATGCATCTTAAAGGAGTGAATCATGCCACATGACAAAACAGGGTGTGTGTGTGTGTGAGTAGATAAGTTCATGTACATGACGACGGCGGTGGATTTGGTGATCACAGAGGTGGAGGAGCCGGTGCGCTTCCTGCTGGAGACACGTGTGAGGGTGTGTCCACCCACTGACCGGCTCTTCTGGCCTTTCAGCAAGCGCAGCTACACCGAGACCTTCTATTTAAAACTGCGACAGGTGAATAAAAACCTAAACAGCACCAACCTTTCCAACACGGTGGTCTTGGTGACGTATCACAAAGGCAAGGTTTCTTGGACTGATGTACCAGATGCCACCCAGCGATGTAAAGTGCTTTTCGTGTTTACAGAAAAGTGTGTGTGTGTGTGTTGCAGCTGGAGAGGAAGAGTAACACAGACACGCTGTACGAGGTGGTGAGTTTGGAGAGCGAGACCGAGAGAGAGAAGAAGAAGACGACGGCGAGTCCCGGGATCCTGCCCTCCGCTTCACACGGCTCCATGGCGCCCTCACCTCCTGAGGATGACGAGGAGGAAGGTGAACAGCACAATCATTTCATTCCAGAGCTTTTCTAAATTAAAAACCTCAGATAAGATCTGGTCACATGATCAGATGACATCACAGGAGTGTGTCAGATGTGAAGATGGCTGAAAAGAGAATACACACACTCCTCAAAACTGAGGAGTTCAGGGATCTCCTCCTCCTGTTCAGGGATCATTTCAGTGCTTTATGATGAAATAAATCCCCCGGTGATGCTCCTTTGCGTTCTTTTCTACACTGTGTGTACTGTAAATACATGACTAAAGCCCAGCTCATGACCAGATGATGGTCTGAACCCATCCAGGACCTAATTATCCCATTCCTCCAGGCTTGGACTTGTGTACATGACTACATCTTACTTTAATAATAAATTATTCTGTATACACGTACACACACACACACACACACAGATATCTGTTTACACACGCAACATAAATCAGAACCAGGAACAAAATGAAGGAGACACAAATTACAAACTCTGTCCACTTTAATTACACTGCAGTTTGTTCTGTTATTCCTCACTTCACTACTACCTCTCCTCCTCCTCTTCCTCCTCCCCTTCTTCTTCTTCTTCTTCCTTTGCCTCTTCATTTTTTTCTTTTATGTAGTTGCCTATTTCTACTTTTTATGTAGTTGCCTATTACTTCTTTACCTCTTTTCCTCCTCCTCCTTCCTTCACATCTTTTTAGGGCCTGAGCACCGAAGGAGCGAGGCCAGAGGCCAGAGGCCTTGCTCCGTAGCTGCGGAAGCCCTATTGTTTTCGTTAGAATTTGTTTTTTTTTTTTGTTTGTTCCCCCCCCAAACTTTCAGGGCATTTTGGACCCCTTAACGTGCTCAAAAACTCTTGAAAATCAGCAGACAGGTTGGAATCTGCGGCCATTAGGACGTCACCGTGGCTCGGCCCTGGGCGTGGCACACACCCGTTACAGCGCCCCCTGGAACATCTTACTGCATAGCTGATACACACTTGCACGTATCTGTGTACAACTTGGTACACACTTCGATCTCATTGAGCTGAACAACTTTCACTCTGCATGTCATTAAGGCTAATCCACAGGAAGTGAGGTATTTTGATAGGTTGTTTGCAAAACGCACCCAATGGAATTTGAAATACTCCTCCTAGGGAATTGATAGAACCGCCACCAAACCCAGGCTAATATGATCTCAAGACATTGATAGAACCGCCACCAAACCCAGGCTAATATGATCTCAAGACATTGATAGAACCGCCACCAAACCCAGGCTAATATGATCTCAAGACATTGATAGAACCGCCACCAAACCCAGGCTAATATGATCTCAAGACATTGATAGAACCGCCACCAAACCCAGGCTAATATGATCTCAAGACATTGATAGAACCGCCACCAAACCCAGGCTAATATGATCTCAAGACATTGATAGAACCGCCACCAAACCCAGGCTAATATGATCTCAAGACATTGATAGAACCGCCACCAAACCCAGGCTAATATGATCTCAAGACATTATTATAACCGCCACCAAACCCAGGCTAATATGATCTCAAGACATTGATAGAACCGCCACCAAACCCAGGCTAATATGATCTCATACTCAATTTATACAATCTCAATTTATACAAATTTTTTTCTCTCTCTCTCTCTCTCTCTATATATATTTATACATATATAAACTATAAACTATATACATATATATACAAATTTTTTTCTATCTCTCTCTCTCTCTCTATTTATATATATATATATATAAACTGATATAGTAATATAGTTTAGAGGGAGAGTCATTGTCCCTTTGGACATCACTGGACATTGCTATGATCTATTTCACACCTTTTGTCCTTATATAGTTTAGAAGGAAAGTCAGTTTTCGTTTTGCCATCAGTGGACTTTCCTGTGATCACTTTCAGTACACCCAAATTGTCACTCTTGTCCTTTTGGTATTTCCCCTTTTAATGCATGTACCCACTGTGTCTGGTGCGCCTGGGCAGCGATGGCACCGTGTAGTGATGACCCATAGTGCGAGGGCCCATCATTGCTGCTTGCAGCTATTTTCTTGTTGTTGTTGTTGTTGTTGTTGTTCTTCTTCTTCTTCTTCTTCTTTCTTCTTCTTCATCATCTGCTTCTCTCTTATCTTCTTGTTTGTTTGTTTGTTTTGTGTGTATAATAGCTCAGGTGGAATCCTCTCTGTAATATTTATCTGTCTTTCTCTCTTCTCCTCTGACAGACAATGATGAGCCACTGCTGAGCGGTTCTGGAGACGTCTCTAAAGAGTGCGCTGAGAAGATTCTGGAGACATGGGGAGACCTGCTGTCCAAATGGTGAGTCCTTACATCAGGCCAGAGCCTGGATTTGGTTGAAGAAAATCTCTCTTGATTTATTTTCATTTATTTCATTAATTTGTATATATTTTTTCTTCTCTTCTTCCATTCTGATTATTTTTTTCTGCTCCTTTTATTCTTCCTCCCTTTTTCCTTTCCTGCTTTTCTTCACCACTTACTCCTCCTGTTCCTCCAGCTTTGTTTCCTCCTCCTTTTTTTCTTTCTCTCTCCTTCTTTCTTATTCTCATTCTCATTTCTTTCTATTTCTTAGTCTCTTCTTCTTCTTGTTCTTCTTCTACTATTTCCTTTACTTTCTCCTTCTCCTGTTCCACCTCTTCCTCCATCTTTTTCTCATCCTCCTCCTCCCCCACTTCCTCTTCTTCTTTTTCCTCTTTTTTCTCATCCTGTTCCTCCATCTTCCTTCATCTTGTTCTCCTCCTCCTCTCCCTGCTTCTTCTTCTTCTTCTGCCCCTTTCCCTCTTCCTCCATCTTTCTTTCTCCTCCTCCTCATTTTTCCACTGAGTACATTCTATACATGTATATATTTGTAGTGTATGTTTAATATTTTTATTTTTGCACTCTAAATATAATTCAGGTAGAAGTGTAGGGCTGGGACGGGGTGCACAAACTTTTGCACTCAGCTGTATATGAATAGTGCTGAATTTGTTTAAAAAAAGAAAGAGCTTCACAAAAATAAAAATAAGGTTTGCTGAGTTGATTTGCTAGCTGTGTGTGTGTGTGTGTGTGTGTGTGTGTGTGTGTGTAGACCACTGCTGCATTGTCCTTGAGCAGTATGACCTGGCGAGACACACACACACAGAGGTGTAGCTCCGCAGTTTAACCCCTGTCCTTTACAAAATTTCCAAACCATGGCAAGTCAGACACATCTTCTTACCACACATTCTTCTTTTACCATCGACATCACACACACACACACTCTGAGAGACATCTAATTTGAGAACCCGTTCGCAGGAGGGAAATGAGGAAGAGGAAGGAGAGAGAGAGAGAATGAAAGGAGGGATGTTCAGAGCCAGATAAGGGTCTTATTATGAAGATTATTTCCCGCCACCATTACTCTCATTGTTCTTAATCAAAACCTCAAGATTAATTCAATTAAAAAAGCTCGGGAATTTAATTATAGACTGCAGCTTCCTCACACATGGAGTGTGTGTGTGTGTGTGTGAGTGCTCCCATGTGCTCCTAATCACAGACCTGAACATTTTATTTAATCAAAACTATTATAAATATAATATTTAACACTTCACAATATATGCAAATAAATATTAAAATTAACAATGAACAGAAGAGAAATCCAAATCACATCAATATTTTGTGAGACCAGTCTTTACCTGTAAACCAGCCTGGGGTCTTCTAGGTAGACTTCCACAGCCTGGGGTCTTCTAGGTAGACTTCCACAGCCTGGGGTCTTCTAGGTAGACTTCCACAGCCTGGGGTCTTCTAGGTAGACTTACACCATCTTTTTCTCCTCCTCCTCATTTTTCCCCTGAGTACTTTCTGTGAGTCCAGTTGTAGAAATGCAGCACCAAACTTGCAGCAACCTTCACCATGCTTCACTGTTGCCTCATTATTGTTTCAGCCCTTTGGTGAACAACCTGTCTCATCAGTCCGGAGACCTGCTGCCATTTACCTGCCCCTCACTTCCTATGTTTTTGTGTGTAGTTGAGTCGCTAACCCTTGTTTCCATGTCATAGTTCTGTTTTATTGGCCACAATTCTTCTGTGAAGACCACTTCTGGCCAGACTTCTCCAGACAATAGATGGGTGAACTTGGTCACTCTGGTTTCTCTCAGTTCTATGCTGATGGCACTGCTGGACATCATCTTTCCTTGGTCCACTGTGTCTACACTCCTCAACATTTTCTGGTTGTTTATGCTTCTTCTAAATATCTTGAAGAGCACATCCTCAAACCCCAGTCGGCTTTGAGAGAGTTTGCCTGGGAGAGAGTTGGCTGATGCATTAGAACTACCTTGTGTCTTGTTGCTGTAGTCAGCCAGGCCATGGTCTATGACCTGTGACATGAAACTGACCTCCACAACCTCATCTTAGTCCAGAGTTTGTTTGTTCCTCACCTAGGTTTAAGCTCCTACACAGCTGTTTCTGTTTCACTGAGTGACTGGGTTTCAACCTACTGTATGTATGAACCCCATGACCCTGTCTCTGGTTCATCACTGTTCCTTCCTTGGACCACTTTTGATAGATACTGACCACTGCAGACCGGGAACACCCCACAAGAGCTGCAGTTTTGAAGATGCTCTAAAATTGTGTTACACATTTACACATGAAATTTAGAGAATCAGTCGTATCTTTCTCCTCCTTCTGTGTGAATAAATGTGATTTGTTTTTGTTTTTTTATCGTTATACGCTCAAGTCAATTTAAGCTTCACTTCTGCCTCTGAGAAATTTATTTAATAATTTAATAATTTTTGTGGTTTAGTTCTCATTTCTGTTTCCAGTTCTTTGGGAATGTTACCTTTTGCTAGGTATCGCCAAATGCAAATGAAAGAAAAAATCCCAAAGTTTTGTATAACCGGTGGAAATTTTTAGCTCATTTTGTCTTACACACACACACACAAAAAAAAAAAAAGTAATATATTTATTTTACTTTTATTTATTTATTTATTTATTTATTTATTTTACTTTTATTTATTTATTTGTTTATTTATTTTACATTATTTTATTTTATTTTTATTTATTTATTTATTTATTTATTTATTTATTTATTTATTTATTTATTTATTTTACTTTTATTTATTTATTTATTTATTTATTTTACTTTTATTTATTTTACATTTATTTATTTTATTTTTATTTATTTATTTATTTATTTTACTTTTATTTATTGATTTTATTTATTTATTTTACTTTTATTTATTTATTTATTTTACTTTTATTTATTTTACTTTTATTTATTGATTTATGTATCAAGAATCTCTTTCTGGACTTTACAGCCCATAGTTCATATGAATACGATGTTGAGGGAAGGAAACATGACCCTTACTGATAAACCCATGAGTTCATAAAAAAAAAAAGTGTGTGTGTGTGTTTGCAGGGTCACATGGGTGGAATGTGTGTGACTATTACTTCCTCTTACATCACGTGAATTATTGTGTGTTTTAGTTGTAAATTCAGTCTGAATGAATACAGAGGGTTACGTAAAATAAATTACATCATGAATAAAGCACAGATCCTCAAGCAGCAGCTATTTTAACCATCACTTCCTCCACAACATTCCTAATAAACGATTCATTCATTCATTCGTTATTGATGTTGATTGATTCATTGATTAGATTGCTGGATCTGATCGTGTTGAATATAAAATATTTTCATAATTTTTTTTAATTCATACTCTTCACTGTGGAATATATCCTGAGTGAAAGTTCAGAAGTTCTTGTCCTTAAAAAATTTAAAAAACAAATTCTTTATACTTATGAAAATGAATAAAACCAAAAATGGTGTAGTTATTTGCATCTAAATAATATGAAACTAACTAAGAAGCATGACTAAGAAGTTGAGAATATTTTTATTTATTAGACATTGATCTTTATCCATTTATAGTTATGTTTAATATGGTGGAAGATTCCTGTTCCTGTTGTCACTTATGTTATAGCAGCTATAAATGGTCATCCTCTCCCTCTTCTCTGTCCTGAAGATGTCAGAAAAGTTACAGCTTCCCCTCTGACTTCACCTCTGACTTCACCTCTAAGCGCCGACACTGGCGACTCCTTTGGTTCATGTTAAATAAATTACAGATATTTCATCACGTGATTACACACACTCTATTCCTTTATCAGTGGAGACTCCTCATGGTTGAACAATAACGTACTAGAACAATTATTATAAACCTGAATTAATCCACACCTTCTGATTGAATGATGGTCCAGTCAGCTGACAGGAAGTAGAATGTTTATAGATGGATTGTTGGAAAAACATTTTTAACATCCTCTGCAGCTTGATGCAAGTTTCTAGTTTGACTTTTTGTGTCTATTTCCTCCGTCTCTCAGGCACATGAACCTGGCTGTACGGCCCAAACCACTCCCGGCGCTCGTCCGCAGCGGTATCCCCGAAGCCCTCAGGGGAGAGGTGTGGCAACTCCTGGCTGGTTGCCATAACAACGACCATCAGGTGGAGGAGTACCGCACGCTTATTACGAAGGTAAGAGTTTGAGCCATTCACTGTCGATTCAGAGTCGATTCACTATTGATTCAGAGTCGATTTGCTACTGATTCAGAGTCCATTCACTATCAATTTAGAGGAACTAAAATTAATTAAATGATTTTGAACGATCCAGATTATGTATCACTGTTTACTGGGTGGGTTACACATTAGCGTTAATATCCACCATAGATCACTACGGATCTCCCGACATCAAACGGTTCCTGCTTCCGATCCTAGAAGGATTTTGGAATTTTATTTTTCTCGACTCTCTCGAGCTCAAATTCTTTATGAGGTTCTAGATCAGGAACCAGAATTTTCTTGATCCTAGCACTAATGCGATGTGATCGACTGTGTGTATTTCTCGACTATTTCTAAATTATTATTTAAATCCATTTTATTTTCCAGTCTGTCTCGCTCTTTGAGTTTCTTCTCACGGCTTCTTCATCTTTAGCACCAGCAAATACAAAAAAACACAAATGTCTTGAGACCATTTCCAATATTTTTCCCTATCTCGTGTTCCAGGCAGGCCATGTCCGCTCTTAGGAAGTGACTGGACTTTTATGGAAGGCTTAGTCATGTCACTACTGGAGGCATACAAAAGGTGTCTAAAAACTGGATTGTGTGTGTGTGTGTGTGTGTATATAGATTAGACTTGTTAGTGCAGGTGTTGATTTTGTTTTCTCCTCGACTGGTAACGCTGTACAGAAATGGTTCCCACGGTCCAGTTTGACTGATTTCCAGGAATGGTTTCATGTAACCCGAGTTCTCACAACCTGGAGCTGCTGAAAATGGAGGACGTATTTCCGGATGCAGAGCAAGTTGATTTGCACAAATGAGAAAAGTGTTCTGAGATTTAGCGATGGCTACGGCGAGTAACATCAACATTAATGTGTATCTAAGGTGCTGTTCAGACCTGGGGTTAATATCCGGCGTGAACGATCAGATCACTAGCAGACGGCGAAACCTATAGATCTGTCTCAGGTGACCGCTTGTGATCAGATTTCACGCATCATTTCCGCAGGAGGAAGGGCGTTGCCAACGTTCATCCTATATGTGCGTTTGTGGTGTTTCTCGTGGCCTGCTTACAAAACTCATCAATGAACAGATAAGAAAAAACAAGAAGCTATCTGTTAACCTAGCATTGGAGAATTCTCCCTTTCAGCTTCAGCTACAGCAAGCACACATTCATTTAGCGTATGAGGAATAAAAACACTTTTGCTTTCACGCTACACGTTACATGTTGACCTCTGAAACACTTTGGACCAGAATTTAGAGAGCTTTCACACCTAGTAGCCCATTTGCCCAGTCTGAATCTGAGGAAAATGGTTTTAAACTATTTTATTCGGTTCAGTTTATGGTGCTCATAATTAAACAACTCAATAATAACGCTGAAGTTGTGTAAGAGGTACAAGGATGAAGATGTGGTTATAACCCTCTTATTCACTGGTGAGACACAATTTTGCAGTAAAATCTGTTGAATACAGAATAAGAAGTTATGAGTGCTAAGACTAAATAAACAGTTGTTATAAACACAGAAATAACCAGCAGAACAAGAACAATTTGAATATTTATTAATTGATTAATTTCTCTCTTAGATTTGTTTGTTCGTCACATTTAATAATGTACTACAGCTCTGTCCTTTGGCTCAGCTCACAAAAAAACAAAAACCATGTGGTTTCATTTACCTTCTGCAGTCGAGTCGATTCAGAGTTGATTCACTGTCGATTCAGAGTTGATTCACTGGCGATTCAGAGTTGATTCACTGGCGATTCAGAGTTGATTCACTGGCGATTCAGAGTTGATTCACTGGCCATTTAGAGCTGATTCACTCTTGATTCAGAGTTGATTCACTCTTGATTCAGAGTTGATTCACTCTTGATTCAGAGCTGATTCACTCTTGATTCAGAGCTGATTCGCTCTTGATTCAGAGCTGATTCGCTCTTGATTCAGAGCTGATTCGCTCTTGATTCAGAGCTGATTCACTCTTGATTCAGAGTTGATTCACTCTTGATTCAGAGTTGATTCACTCTTGATTCAGAGTTGATTCACTGTCGATTTAGACTTGATTCACTGTAGATTCAGAGCTGATTCACCCTCGATTCACTGTCGATTCAGTGTTGATTCACTGTTGATTTAGAGTCGATTCTCTTTTGATTCAGAATCGATTCACTCTCGATTCAGAATCGATTCACTCTCAATTCCCTTCTCACTCAATTTGAAGTAAACTGAGACCAGCTCTCTCGGATGCAGGTGTTTTCCTGAGTGTGTTCTCACCTGATAAAAGAACCGCTCTGAGTGTGAGAAGATGTAAGAGTTCAAACACACTATGATTATTATTGAATCATTTTGTATTTTTTCCTCTTAGCTGTGTATTGTTCAGGTTTCTGTTTAACCCCCAAAAACCGAGCTCTGAAAGTTTACTCAGGAACATTTCTGTACAGATTTCCCTTCAGACACAGTCCTGAGGGAGATCCGGAGCTGGCACGCTGAGTGAAAATGCCTGCTGGCGTAGCTCTGCACATACACTAGTGATGAGGTACTTTTATTATATTTGTGTTCTAGCTGTGGATTCTTCTCATTGGAATAAGCCAAGACCGTCATGTTCCTGCTTCAGGCCTTGCTCTTTAAAGGAAGCTGACTGGTTTTGTCTACCTGCAGGTTTGAAACTTGTGTGTACCTGTCAGTCATGTCGTCATGTCCTCGGGTGACTTATGGAATGGAATTATCGTGCCGCACAGGCCGTAGCGCACCACCTCCATTTCTGAAAGTTATTTAAATAATTTACATGGTAATGTTTTGTACTGTGATGCCAGTTCTCTTGTTAGGATCCTGTTTACTGTGGAGTTTTATGGATCCAGTGTGAGATGTTCTTCACGTGTAGCAGCTCAGACGCAGTGCCACATGGAGCTTTACTGCAGAGCCGCCGGTGTTAGACAGCACATCTGTGCCACGGCTCAAGCTAAATTCTATTCTATTCTATTCTATTCTATTCTATTCTATTCTATTCTATTCTATTCTATTCTATTCTATTCTATTCTGTGTAATTCTTTGGATGTTTACCATGTACCAAGCCCCAGCACTGCCAAGCTGCCACCGTTGGCCCTTGAGCAAGGCCCTCACCCCCCCTGCTCCAGGGACGCCGCATCATGGCTGACCCTGCACTCTGACCCCAAGCCCCAAGGATGGGATATATGAAGAAAGAATTTCACTGTGCAGTAATGTACATGTGACAAAGACAGCTTAAACATGATTTCAGTGGAACCTTGATGCCCACAATTACGAATTTTCGCCTTTAGAATTAAAGAAATTTGCATCGGCATAGAAACGAACTGAACCGAATGCCGGCTAAGTTGCGCAGACGTCCGGGAGCCGTTCAGAACTTCTTAATGTCAGTGGAAAGCTGAGTGAACGAGTGCAAGGATTTTTTTTCAGTCAGTGAAAGCTGTTTGGAAAGAGTGGACCCACGATACCAACGTCGTCTTCAGCATGTGTTCAAAAACTAGCTGATTTTTCGGGTGTTTTTTTTGTTGACAGATTGGTGCTGTGGGTGGTCTGTTCGGTTTTTAGCCCAAGCTTGGTGGCACGACTTCCTGTGAGGACCCTTGACATGGAATGCTTGGTTTGGATCAGTTCTTTGTAAGCATTTTAAATACGCTTTGTTTTGGGAATATTTTTGGGGGGTTGGAACAGATTATCTGCATTTACTTTATTTTTTATGGGGAAATTCATTTCAGTGCAAATTTTTACCTCCAGAATGGATAAAATTTCTACGCTGAGGTTCTACTGTCTTCAGATTTATCTGGATGTGTATTTATTTGAGGGATATCCGTATTATGAGATCATAAATGTCACACAGGCATAGATAAAACTACAGGACACCCGAGTGGTCATTTTCTCCAGCTGTAACGTCGCTCCAGACATTCCTCTGCTGTTTCAGTACATTTCTGCATTAAACCGAACCGACAGCACCAGGACAGATGTGTGTTTATTGTACGTACGTTGACTCAGTTCTACAAGATGATTAGCGCTTGTGTAGATGGAGTGTGTTTTGTTTTCCTGGTTACGGGAACGCAGTGTGTTTTTACTCGACTCGCTCCTGTCACTCATAATTATGTAAAATCAACATCCTGCAGTAACTCGGCTTCCAGGTGGATACAAGATGTTCTCTTCTTCTGCTTCTGCATGCCAGAGTGCAAATAAGCTCAACCTGTGTGTGTGGGTGTGTGTGTGTGTGTGTGAGAGACAGACAGACAGACAGTGAGAAAAATAGATGTCTGTGTGTCTGTAACTGATGTCATGCTAAACATTTAAATGGACCATGGAGGTTTGAGGTCCAGCCTCTGTGTTAGCATGTGTGTGTTTGTGTTTGGGTGTGTTTGTGTGTGTTAGCGCGTGTTTGTGTGCGTTTGTGTGTTAGCGTGTGTTTGTGTGTGTTAGCACGTGTTTGTGTGCGTTTGTGTTAGCGTGTGTTTGTGTGTGTTTGTGCATGTTTGTGTGTTAGTTTGTGCTTGTGTATGTCAGTGTGTGTCACTGTCTTGTGTGTGTTAGCGTATTCAATTCCCCATAATTAATAGAATTTAATTAATTAATTAAAGGAAAGTATTTCTTTCCTTTTTTCAACTTCATTATATTTTGCATTTTCCCCACTCTATTCTACTGAATTCTTTTCATGTATATCGTTCTATTTAATTCTACTCTATAATATTATTCTGCTTTATTCAGTTTGATGCCAATCTGTCCTGCTTCTACTTTATTTTACTCTCTTGTTTGTTTTTCATGTTATTCTAGTCTTTCCACTCTATTGATTTCTATTCTTTTCCTAATTTTTCTAGTGAGTTCTGTTGTATTCTGTTTTTCTGAGGTTTTTCAGTTCTATCCTCCTGTTTTATGTTGCCATGTTCTATTCAGGGCTCTTGTACTTTTATTTAAATGAATTATTTCCTGCTTTATTCTGTTTGTTTTATTGTAGAGTGAATCTGTTCTGTTTGTCGTTCTACAATGCACCTGTTTCCTAAACACCTCTTATGCTAATTGATGTAGGAACTCGTTAATATTCGGTCTTTCGTCTTCGTTAACAGATAAGTAGTTGCTCTCGCTCTGATTGGCCTTTTTTTTTTTTTTTTGCTCCTAGACTTGCAGATATTTTTTCTGGCTTGAGAAAAGCAGGCTGTTTGAGCTGAGGAAGACGAGCATTATTAGCGTTTACTTTAGCATCCGTGAGAGTGAGAGTATTGATCACAGTGAGAGGAGAGAGCTGACTGAGGCACTTTATACCACATGCTAACCGCACATTCCTTTACTGCTGTGCTAAAGCCGCTCTGACACAGGAAATAACAGCTACCCAGCAGATACCCAGCGTTTACACTCATCACTCTACACTCATCACTCTACAGAGTTTACACTCATCACTCTACACTCATCACTCTACACTCATCACTCTACACTCATCACTCTACAGAGTTTACACTCATCACTCTACATTCATCACTCTACAGAGTTTACACTCATCACTCTACAGAGTTTACACTCATCACTCTACATTCATCACTCTACAGAGTTTACACTCATCACTCTACATTCATCACTCTACAGAGTTTACACTCATCACTCTACATTCATCACTCTACAGAGTTTACACTCATCACTCTACAGAGTTTACACTCATCACTCTACAGAGTTTACACTCATCACTCTACACTCATCACTCTACAGAGTTTACACTCATCACTCTACAGAGTTTACACTCATCACTCTACACTCATCACTCTACAGAGTTTACACTCATCACTCTACACTCATCACTCTACAGAGTTTACACTCATCACTCTACAGAGTTTACACTCATCACTCTACACTCATCACTCTACAGAGTTTACACTCATCACTCTACACTCATCACTCTACAGAGTTTACACTCATCACTCTACATTCATCACTCTACAGAGTTTACACTCATTACTTTACAAAAGTCAGGTATGCCTCTGCTGAAAGCTTTATCATTAATAATAATAGACTTTCAGGATCATTAATTTAGCCACATTAATTAGATTAATGACGTTAATTAAAGCATGAATTTACAGATTTAAAGCAAATATTATATATTAGTTATTAATTATTAGCTGTGTTACTCTGAAAGCCTTGAAAGTTTTGGCTACACACTTAGTCTATGTTCATGTATAACTCCTCATTAAAGAAGCATTTATTATTTACTGTATTATTGTAATTGTAGAATTTTAGAGTAAATACAGTGTGCGAGGTTTTGGAATGAAAGGTGGAAACACGTTCCTCTGCCGGTTTCACCTTAGACACGTCTCACGCCGCACTTTAGTAACTTAAACCTCTTCTGTTCTCTGATCTCTGTAGTGTAACTTCTGGCCTCAGTTTCCATGTGATAGCGTCTGATACGGTACTCCTGTACAGGTACACTCACTGGACTGAAACCGGACCTTACAGCAGCTACTTTTAACAGTAAAATCCATCACTAAAAGAATTTACAGAGATTTCACATGAAGGTTCAGATCTCTAATGAACAAATCCGAGGTGACGTGGGTAGAAGGTGGGTTTGCCCTCATCATCAAGGCACTTCTGCCTTAAATTAGTAGGCACAGTCAATGCAAATATATTATTACTTGCAGTGTACAGTGGCTGAGAAGAGCAAAATAAAATAACAAATCCAAAAACACAAGGACAAATCAGACAAAGCGGAAAAGGTAGGTGTAGATTGTGAATGGAATTCTTCCCTCTGATTGGACGAGACATCTGTCACTCAAGATATCGAAACAGTAGGAAATTGTGTATCTAACTTTATTTCTTGTACATGTGTGGAGTTCTGTCTTCACTGAACCTTTTTTTTTGGATGCAACGTTATATCTTTTAAAGACAGTAACAAACATTTATATTTATAAGAAAATAGAATTCATTCAGCTCTACTGTGAGGAAGGACGTTCATATGGTCAGTGTGATGTTGGATATACTGATAGTGTATCATGGAGTAAAGATTAGTTTACGATCACCAAAAACACACCAGGAATGTATGGAAGAGTAAACTGTTCCAGATTAGAGGATGTAAGGAGCGCTATAAGAGCAGAGCTGTGTTCATACACACACCAATCCACTTTCTACTGCTGCAGCTACTGCTGGACTTCCTGTAGATCCTGAGTGACCCATGTCTTGTCCAATCAGAGGGAAGAATTCTGTTCACACTTTATACCTACCTTTGTGCTTCATCTGAATCGTCCTTGTGTTTTCTGATGTGTTATTTTGTTTTGCACTTCTCTGCCGCCGTACACTGCAGGTAATAATCTATTTGCGTTGACTCCGCCCACAACTTCTCGGCCACCGTAGCAGTATGATTGAAGTCACTTCAGGATCAGATGAATTGTGTATTAACTAATACGACCGATTGGCTGGAATTAAACTTGTAGAAGCAGTGTTTATGCCACTGTGGATGTCCTCTGTACTGACCCCTTCATACCCTTTAACCCTGTCACCTCAGTGCCGTATTTCTCCGCTGTTTCTTCCACAGTCTCTCGTTACAGTTCAGAGCTATCACCGTCCACTCCCTGGGTTTTATTTTTAACCCTGTGGTGTTAAACTCTGGTTCTGAAAGCTGCTGAGTGAGGATGACTATGACTGTGTAATGAAGACGTGACAGCTCAGCCTGTAAACCGGATCACAGATCAAGCCACTCGTGGTTCTGCTTTTTTTTTGAACCCCCCTCAGGCAATTACACGTGTCCTCCTTACCGACTGACCTCAAAATGCACTGCACACTTCAGATGCTGTGATACCATCAAATGACACGATCCTCTACACCTGAATTAATTCCACAAAAATAACAAAATAATTACAATTAAACACAAAGAACAAGATAATGTGACCTAATAATAAAAGTATCATTAACTCTCATTATCAGTAACATTTCCTTATTTATTTTGAAGTACAGTAAAAGTTGATGCCCAATAAATCACACAACTGCAGCTGCTTGTTGAATATTGTTCCTGCCTGTGGGTTCTTCTGCCCACTCTGAGGGTTCAGGCATTGGTTCAGTCTGGGCTTTCTACTGTCCAGTCTTGGGCTTCTTTTGGCGTCCTTCTTTTTTTTTTTTTCTTCAGGTTTGAGCTTCTTCCAAGCCTGTTCTTTCTTCGGTCTAGCCTGAATATTCTGCTGACCAACCCATTGTTTTTTTCCCATCCTGGAGCTCCTTATCGTCATGCTGAGGCTTCTTCTGGGGCTTCTGCTTAGCCTTTATGGTCCAGCTTAGTGTTTATTCTGTTGAGACTGGAGCTTCTTCTGTCAAGGTAGTGGTGTTTTTCATCCAGCCAGGGTCATTTTCTCTCCAGATAGGAGCTGCTTTTGTCCAGCCTCAGCCTTCTTTTGTCCAGTCTTGGACTTGTCTTGTCCTTCATGGGGCTTTTCTGTCATGCCTAGGGTTTCTAACCTCCAGCCAGGGGATTCTTCCATCCAGCCTAATCTTTGGGCTTCTCCTGTCCAGACTGGGGCTTATTCCATCCAAATTTTAGCTTCAATACATTCTGTGTCTTTATTTGGCCAGCGTGAGGCTTCTTCTTGAGGTTCTTCTGCTGAACCTAGGTCTTATTTTGTTCATTTCAGGGATTCTTCCACCTAGATCAGTGATTTCTTCATCCAGTGTGGTTTTTTTTTTTTAAATCATTGGGCTTCATTTCTGTATCCTGGGACTACTTCCATGCATCCTGGTATTTCTTTTGTCCATTCTGAGGCTTCTCTTCATTCAGGAGCTTCTTTGGGTCTGACTGGAGCTGCTTCTATAGAGCCTTGGACTTCTTCCTACATCACCTGGCATCTTCTGGTGTTTTTTATTGCCTTCTGTGGCTTCTCCTGGCCATGTGCTTCCATCCACCCTAGGCTTTGCATTGTTGTTATGAGAGGATGCTGTTACTGGAGTGAAATGAGCCAAAAGTAAAAGCTGTTAATCTAAAAGTCATTTAGAAAATGTGTATTGAGTGTGTAATGGATTGTGTTCTTTGAATGTGCTGTAATGTCATATTGATGTTTTGTATGTTAGAGCTGTACACATGAATAATGCATGACACATGTAACATATACACGCGGTAGGGTAGTGTGATTTATTATCCATCATCAGTACATGCATATGTGTGTGTGTGTGTGAGCGAACGTGTGTATGAGTGTATACTGCTGGAGCCTCGAAGGAACGGTGATTTATTTCCCGACATGACACGAACAATGCCTGCACTCTCGTAACTCACCATTGTGTTGAATTCAATAGAACCATTGAATTAGCCACATTTCTATTTTGAGATGGTTTTATACCCAGCAGCAGGTTGAACTTCTCACAGTGACTGAAGAAAAAAATAGTCCTGGTTTATTTCTACAGTAAACATTTGACTCAGACGTATAGAATTTCCACCATTTCTGGTCACAACTTTCTCCTCAGCCTCATGCCCTAATGGCAGAGTTAATACCATGTGTTGATTTTAATCAGAGCTCTGGGCATAAATACAGGAAGAGTCCTGACACCCGGGGCTTTAGGTGACGATAGCTTTGATTTATTTCATCAGAGCAGCTTCACCTTTTCCACACTTTATTCCCTCAGTTTATTTGCACCTGTTGCCATAGAAACTACACGGAAATAAGGTTTTCTTCATAAACCCCATTCACTTTTTCTCACTATTACTTTAAAATTTGCAAGAAATAAAGAGTTTATTTATTGTTTTTCTGTTTACTGTTATAGAAAAAAAATGATGAAGTGTAGTTACTGTTTCCACCCTGAATATATCTTACAGTAACTTGCCAACATTTAATTATTTCAATTAAATGATTAAAATTGGCTTTGTCCAGCCTTGGGTTTGACTTCGTCCAGCCTGGGGCTTCTCTTGTTTGCCCTGGGGCTTCTTCTGTCCATCGTGGGGCTATATCTGTTCAGCCTGTAGCTTCTTTTGCCTTTCTCTGTTTGCTATGGTCAGCCTGGGGTTTCTCTTGTTCAGCCTTGGGGCTTCTTCCGTCCATCATGGAGCTATATCTGTTAAGCCTAGAGCATCTTTTGCCTGTGGTCAGCCTGGGGCTTCTTTTGTGCAGACTAGGTCTTCTCTTGTCCAGCCTGGGCTTGTCCAGCCTTGGGTTTGCCTTTGTCCAGCCTGGGGCTTCTCTTGTCCAGCCTGGGGCTTCTCTTGTCCAGCCTGGGGCTTCTCTTGTCCAGCCTGGGGCTTCTCTTGTTCAACCTAGTTCTTCTATTGTGCAGCCTAGTTCTTCTCTTGTCCAGTCTGGGTCTTATTGTCCAGCCTGGGGCTTCCCTTATCTAGCCTGGGGCTTCTCTTGTGCATCCTGGAGCTTCTATTGTCCAGCCTAGTTCTTTTCTTGACCTACCTGGTTCTTCTCTTGTCCAACCTGGGGGCTTCTCTTGGGGCGTCTGCCTTACACGTCCCTGTGAATCGGTGGTTACTATAGAAATGATAACGTGTTAGCATTAACAAAAACCAATGAATCTGCAGCTGCTCTATCATCAGAGCTGCTCTTCTAGAAGTTGGGAATGAAATGGATTTTCGAGATCACCCAGTTATTTCTGATGGATTGTTGACCCACTGACATGTCCGATACTTCTGGGTTTGTTCCAGTTAATTACACATTCCTTAAAATGTGACTGAAAATCAAGCGTTTTTTTTGTTTATTTTTTATCTTTGTAGCTTGTGTCTGGAAGATTAACTCACTCAGGTCTGTGTTAATAATTGTCTCACTTATTGGTTAATAATTTAGAAACTATTTAGTCTGGAAACCATCCAGGTAACAACTACAAAAATCTAGTTATAGTCATACTTCACAGAAGATATGCTAACAATTTCTAAAAAATAATAATAGATAATTACCCACTGAATAAAATTTAGCATCAGTCCAGCTGCTTCTAGCCAGTCAGTTATTTTAAAAGGACAGAAATCACGTGACATCTGTTGGTCAGTCTAGTCGAGTCATGAATGTGCCTTGATGTGCTAACTAGCCTGGTTTCATAAATTTTCATGAGACAGACGCACACTGTCTGCCTCTTCCGGCCCATGCCATGTCCAGATGTAGGAGATGGACTCCTCACACATTTCCACATGCAGTGAAGAGCAACAAACATCTCACACAAAGCCAGTCCTGTTGGCCTCCTGCTCCTAAACGGTGACTTCACACTCACACTCCAGCCGGATCCAGTGTCCAGAGGCTCTCGTGCCAACCACAACAAGGAGTCTCATCTTTCACCTCTTTAGAGACATAAACCTGCCTCTCGTTTAACCAGCAGTGCGTTTCACCTAGCGGTTCCTCTTATTCAGAGATCTGGGAGTGTTGAGAAGGTGCTTGAAATCCTTTAGAGTTCTCCTACAGAGGTGAAAAGCAGCATATCAGGATCCACAAAAAAAACCTCCATTTGCATCTTGTGAAGATTTATTTTATGTTGACTTTTTGTTGTTGTTCTTTTTCATTAACCTGCTGGTGTATTTTTGCTCTGGTTAACAGTTACCTGTGTTACCCACAGTGCCGTTTGTCTACTTGATGATAGTGTAGTAGTTTGATTCAGGCTTTTTTTGGTCATCCGTGTGGTTCTGATCAACCTGGAGTTTCTTATTACTTGTTCCTGGCTTCTCTTGTCCATCATGGGGCTACATCTATTCAGTCTGGAGCATCTTATGCCTTTCTCTGTTCACTGTGGCTTCTCTTGTCCAGCCTGGGTCTTCTCTTGTCTGGTCTTGGGCTTCTCTTGTCCAGTCTGGGGGTTCTCTTGTCTAGTCTGGGGGTTTTCTTTGTCCAGCCTGGGTCTTCTCTTGTCCAGCCTTGGGCTTCTCTTGTCCAGCCTTCGGCTTCTCTTGTCTAGTCTGGGGGTTCTCTTGTCCAGCCTGGGGGTTCTCTTGTCCAGCCTGGGGGTTCTCTTGTCCAGCCTGGGGGTTCTCTTGTCCAGCCTTGGGCCTTTCTTGTCCAACCTGGGGGTTCTCCTCTCCAGCCTGGGGGTTCTCTTGTCCAGCCTGGGGCTTTTCTTGTCCAGACCGGGGCTTCTCTTGTCCAGCCTGGAGTTTCTCCTGTCCAGCCTGTGGCTTCTGTTGTCCAGCCTGTGGCTTCTGTTGTCCAGCCTGTGGCTTTTCTTGTCCAACCTGGGGCTTCTCTTGTCCAGCCGGGGGCTTCTTATATCTGTCATGGAGCCTCTTTTGTCTATCCAGGGGCCTTTTTTGCCAATCCTGGACTCAGAATAAAATGTTTATGTAGAGAATTAGGGAAATTTGGGAAAAAATCTGTATTTCTTAGCTACATTTCTCCAGTGGAAAACAAGTCACACAATTTCTAGATGGAATTTCTTTTCATGCTTCAGGACTGAAAAGCTGCCAGCTGTATTTCTGTGTTGATGGGGCAGTAATTGGTGCCGATCCGGAGGGTAAACCTGAGCTCTGGAGGGCGTGATCTCAAAACTGCCAACTCACCTTTTACCTTATTTTCTCTTTATAACATTCTTTTCACCAGCTTTTAGTTTTGCCTTCTCTCTCTTTAGCACCTTTGCTTTCTTTCAGCTCTCTCTCTCTCTCTCTCTCTCTCTCTCTCTCTCTGTGTCCTCTTTGTCATGGATGAACTGTATGTGGTCAGCTCTCCACCTTTCACTCAGCTCTATTTTTAGCCCCTTGTGTGCCAGGCTGAGGGAATGCATAAAGGCAGGGGAGCATGTCTTGAGGTCCAGCAGGGAAAAAGTGTGTGTGTGTGTGTGTGTGTGTGTGTGTGTGTGTAAGTAGAAGCAGAAGAACATTCTCTGTGTTGTAACAAAGGTGTAACCATTCGACCTGACCCGAGATAGACAAACAGATGAGGAAGCCCTAGCCGGAGACCCTAGCCTCATCTGAGTCCTGGCATTATTCGATATTACTGTTAGAATCTTTTCAGACTTTAATAATTCACTGGTGTGAATTATTTAAACCTCGGAGGCAGCAAAAAGTGCTGCAGATGCTTGGCATCTACAGTTCAGCAGCTAACACGGCTTCCTCTCTCCAGCAGATTTGCGTAGCAACCATCATATTCAGTGAATTTATTAGTCGGAGTGGCATCGTATTCTCTGAAGAGCCAGGTAGATGAATTGAGCGTACGACTAGACAGAAATCCACTGCTGATAAATGCTGAAGGCTGCCTACACTTTACTCACCATTAAAAGTGTGCTAATAAATAAATAATTCAGCTTAATTTGTAAACCCAGTCCAACGATTATCATATCTGAGGTCCAAGAGAGAGTGAGATGTCAGAGATATCAGAGATAAAGATCTAAACTAAACAAAATGTCAATGACGGGTCGCTTTTAAGGGGATTTGATCCCCAGAGAGGCAAAGTAAGAATGCTTAAAAGATTTTTATCTTGTTTTTTTTGTTGTTGTTGTGTGTGTTTTGGCACTGGTTTCACCCTTAAGGGGTTTTCTAGAAATTTTCTCTGTCTGCGAGAAGGAGCTCTATAATTGGAAAGGTTCCGGTCCAAACCACCTCCCTTTCCCTTTTCTGAAAGCAAAACTTTTGTTTGTGAATTGTGAGCTATGCAGAACCTTTAAACATTTTGCCCGGGGGACAGTCCGGAAAATCCTTAGTGACTCATTTTTAGTTATTCTAAAATCTTTATAAAATCATTGACATGCACGATGTCCATATAGGTCACAGGAACAAGCTCAGGTCTGCTGTAGTGTTCTTTCGGCGTTTAAGGGTTCTAGCTTTTCCAAACCTTTTGTGAAGGACGAGTCGGGTTCCACTAGATCGACAAACCAAAAAATATTTAGTGTTATTTTCAAAGCTATTTTTTACTCTAGCAAAGAGCGCTTGAGGGTGTTAGAAAAAACTCTGTTTAGCAGGAGGTTTCAGCTTTGAGCCTGAAATCCCAGGAACCCCATAAACCCACCTGTTTTAATGCTTTATATTCGGTTTAAACTGATGATGCCAAACATTACAGCCTCTGTATTGTTTACTCTGCTGGCCCCACTGTTTACGACCGCAGTGTTATGGTTTCCCGAGGCATCAGGCATCATGCTGCTATGTTAATGGTTCAGTACGGTAGAGAGTGTGTGTATGTCTGTATGCTGATGACACACAGCAGTACGGAAAATGTCCAGAAGATGATGTATGCATTACAGTTCTTACAGAGGTTATAGGTTTCTGTTGCTAACTTGCTGAAATGTCTTATTTTTATTAGGATCTGTTGGACAAATTGGGGTGTGTTAGTGTGTGTGTGTTCATGTCAAAGAATGCATTTAGTCAGAAATGAATCTACAAATTAAGGGGAAACCTTCTCTCGTGCTCATCTGTATATAGCAAAACATACCACTTCATGTATAAGTCTATCCCAGAGAAGGGGATGCCTTAATTCTTGTTTCTGCATCAGCTCACTGGCTGGAGTAGAAAGTAGGTGGAGCCTCATTGCTGCTGCAGCATGCACTAGAAGGGAGGGAGAGAGGGAGCACAAATACATCAGTGCTATAGAGAGAATGAGGGAGGGAGGGAGGGTAATGGAGAAAGAGAGAGAGAGAGAATAAGAGGAAGGGAGGGTGGAAGGGAAACGAGGCTGGCTGTGCTCTCTGCACCGCACCACTCTCTCCCTCATTACCATTCCAGACACTGCCTTCTCTGAGGAGAACCCTTCGCTCTGTTTGAAATGCCAATCACCGCTGGCCGTCCTTTCATCCTCTATCACACGCACTGAAAGCACCGGCGAGCGGGAGCCCCGCAGACGGCGAAAGGATTTCCCGCTCTTCTCCGTCCGAAACAAAGTTACTCCGAAAAAGAAAAATCCACACGGATAACGCTATTTAGGCTCGCAGGAGCTCGACTAGACTATTTTCCGCCTGTGATCTCACCAGCGGACTAATCAGTGCTAAGAGGACAGATGGGGATCCTTTAATCAGAGTGGGTAAGGACTTTTATTCCTTTTTCCTTTTTATTATCCACTTTGACTCTGGCATCGGTCTGTCCTGCTCCATCACAGCTGTGCTTCTCCTGGAAAAGGCAGGAACTGGACATAGGAAGTGAAGGTTGAGGGTGGGGGGGACATTAGCGCTGGTACGTCCTGTGTGGTCACGAATTGGATCGGCTATAGACTTTATGTATTAAAAGGATTCCCGTAGACTGCGGAAACGAGCGACTCCTGTTCCTGCTGAGATGGCAGACATCAGGCACGGGCACGTCTATCCTGTCTGCTGGGGCCAGCAGCAGTCTGGGCAATATCTGCTGAGTTAGTCCCCCCACCCCGAGGAAGCCTTCCTCCATCATTGTGTGCCCAAATACTCCTTTAACAAGATGAACACAACTGAGCTGAACCAGAGCGCTGTGACCTTCTGCCTTCTGGACATTGGTTACTCTCAGATCTTCAACACGTGCCTGCTGGAAGTCATTGTCATCCTTTTTCTCACCGTGCTGATCATCTCTGGTAACTTGGTCGTCATCTTTGTGTTTCACTGCGCACCTCTCCTCAGCCACCATACCACCAGCTCTTTTATCCAGACGATGGCCTACGCTGACCTGCTGGTGGGAGTAAGCTGCCTTATTCCGTCCCTGTCTTTGCTACACCATTTGAAAGGGCTGGACGAGGAGCTTACCTGCAAGGTGTTTGGTTACATGGTGTGCGTGCTGAAGAGTGTCTCCATGGCCTCGTTGGCTTGTGTTAGCGTGGACCGGTATGTGGCCATTACGCGGCCGCTGTCCTATGCGGCCTTGGTGACACCGTGCCGTCTGCGGGCCTGCATTGCTCTCATCTGGATCTACTCCTGTCTAATCTTCCTGCCCTCTTTCTTTGGCTGGGGCAAGCCTGGGTATCACGGTGATGTCGTCAAGTGGTGCTCGTCGTCCTGGGCCACCCAGCCGCTCTTCACTGCCTTCATTGTGGCGGCACTCTATGCGCCTGCAGCCCTCACCGTGTGCTTCACATACGCCCACATTTTTCGGATATGTCGTCAGCACACCCGACAGATCAGCGAACGCCGGGCACGGTTCGGCCCGCAGGAAACCGAGCCCGGAGAACCGCCTGGCCCGGACAAGCGCTATGCCACCGTGCTCTTCCGCATCACCAGCGTGTTCTACCTGCTGTGGCTACCTTACATCATCTACTTCCTGCTAGAGAGCGCTGGAATATACCGGCATCCTGCGGCCTCCTTTTTGACCACATGGCTTGCAATCAGCAACAGCTTCTGCAACTGCCTCATCTACAGCTTGTCAAACAGCGCCTTCCGTAAAGGCCTCAAGCGCCTCTGTTTGATCTGCATAAAACGCACAGACACCAAGAAACCCCCCGGGGTGCCTCCGGCTCCTCCTCGCCCGGCCTGTCACGTCTAACGCCCAGTACAGACCAGAGAATTTCACATATTGTGTGCTAGTCTCGGTCAGTGGAAACAGGCTTGTGTTGGCATCTGGGTGATGTTCCCAGGTCTTGTCCAGGAGTCTGGTTGTCTTCGTGACAAATCCTTGAGGCAGTGGAGTCACCTTTCACCCCGCCCATCAGTGTTGAAGGGGTAGTTAGGGCTGCTGTTTTGTGCAGCAAGCACAAATAACAGTTCTTTATGCAAGACATGACAAACCAGATGAAGAAAAAAAATGTCATGACACTGAAAGATTAAAAACCTGTGGGTATAAATCAATGAAAAAATGCCCAGGTTATGTAAACTAAATGCTTATGTACATCAAGTCTAGACCTCTTAATGTCTTAATACGATGTTTTTCATTTAACATTTGATCCACTTTAACCAGAGTGTGCTGATGTTTTTAAGTTTGTTTTCAGGACATTTCAATGTGTTATCAGAGAAATCTGTGACTAATCATGTGCCACATTTCCTTGTTCTTCCTGTTAGATGCTTCTTTGGCAGCACAGGTTTTGCCGATTGTATAACTTCGCCTCTGGTCACAGGACGAATGTATGAGTGGATCAACAAACAAATGGACTATTCTGCTTGAGTCCAGATTGCACAAAGATGCACTTTCTCACTGGAACACATGGGACCTCACTGCACCGTTCCCTCTCTAGATTAGTGTTGTTTAAAAATGTTAATCACCACCCGAGGGGGGAAAAACCTCCCTTCTGTTGACTTTTCGCATCTCTGGATTTGTCATTTGATGTGATGTTTCTTCATACCGTGCAGCATAAGTGTAGCACAGCTGTCTTGGCATGTTTGGTTTACTTTCCAAAATGGAGGTCTTCAGCTATAGTACCCTAAAATATTTATCAGAAAACAAAAAAATACCATACGGACCACACTTGGCACGAGCCGGAGAGCTGCGTCTCTCAGCTATACAGCAAAAACTATAGCCGACGTAACAACACAACACCAGGTTATTATTGTCGCAAAAACACACCTGGTTGAAGGACACACAAATACAAGCAAGCAAAAAAACAAAACAAATAAGGCTGTGAGTCTTGTTGGAGGGGAAAAACAACCCTCAAACAAACAAAAGGCTACATGACTGTTTTAGCAAGGTCCAAATATTTCCTTTGTATATTAATAACCTGGACCTTTCTTTCTGTACATAATTCCTAATTTATATACGTGAAGGTGCCAAGAAAATGGAGGACACTGGAACCTGCCTCCTCCTCCTCCCCCTCCCCCTCCTTGTCTCTTGTCAGTATAATCCCTGCTGTGAGCTTGAAGTCGGTTTGTTGTCACACTGGTCACTTCACTTCGCGGTACTGTTTTCCTTTAGATAGCTTTGTCTTCTAGTTGACCAAAGTGAAATATTTAACGGACCTTTCTTTTATTTTCATTTTTAAAACAACAAAACAAACCTAATGAATGAAAATGTCATGTTTTGAGAACACGTATACAATAGTGTCTCCTGTACTGTGTGTGTGTGTGTGTGTGTGTGCGCGCGTGCTTGGATCTAAAGAATCTATTTATTATATCAGTATCATTATAAAAAAACTTGTGCGTCTTGATGTCCGAGTGTTTTATATCCAGTAGAACTGTGACGAAGATCGTTTTCTCTAAGACGTACCAGGCAGTTTTAACCAGCAAAGAAGAAGAAAAAATTTTTTTGTTAAGACACTTTACTGCATGTTGGATATAGATTATAGATTTACTTTTCTAACTCCATGATACACAATCTGCTTTAACCGTGAAGTCGTCTTTGTACTTAGAGATGTACGCGATGTCAAGGATGAGAGTGTTTTAAAATAAACGTGGTTTTAGACTGTTTCTTAACTGCCATGTTAGGGCAGGGCGCTGTGCAATACGTCCGTTCGGGAGGTTCTGAAATAAAATGGCAGAACTACATATCACATACAGAGAGTGGGTGGGGAAAAAAAGGGCTTTTATTTCTTCCACGTGTTCCAGCTGTGTGTTGAAACTTCAGATCGCAATCTGGTGGCCTCTGGCCATGTGCTTGGACACATTTGGACTGTAGCTGTAGTGTTCGAGTGAGAGTGAAGCGAGTCGAGCCGTAAGTCTTAACTCCGGAGCCATCTTTCGTTATTAAGTGCACATGACTTTGTTTTGCGTGTGTTTGTTGGTAACGCAAGCAAAGAAACAAAAGGCGTAAAAGAGCTCCTTTCGCATTTTACTCATTTTTATTGTTTCTGACCGTCAAGGAAAAAAAATGCTCGCTGAAGTGCAGATGGTCAAGATTAATGTTTCCTCTCTGATTTTAGAGAAACATAGATTTATTTATTTTATTTTTTTTATTTTTTTTAAAGAATCCACACTCGGAATACACTTTTTTTTTTTTTTAAATGTATTTATTTTTTTTATTTTATTTTATTTTTTTAAGGACCGGTTTAAGAGCAAAGTTCAGGTGACTTTGTGATTATTTATTTATTTCATTTTTTTTAATTTTTTATTTTTTTTTCTTTTTAAATCAGGATGTTTCCTGGAAAATGATCAGTTATTGAAGTAGAGGAGGGCCATAATGACAAAAAAAAATTGATACTTGAAGATTTTACATTAATTTATCAAGATCAATAAATTCAGTGGTACCTTTATTTAAAACCTAAACAAAATATAAAAATATAAATAAATAAATAAATAAATAAATAATAATAAAAAAGTTAACAATTATATATAAAAAATTACAAATGTAATAATAATTATAATATAATAATTATAATATATAAATATTTATATATTATTATTTTTTATTAATTATTGTTATTTGTTATTTATATATTATAATTTATAAATAATATAATTTTTATATTTATTTATATATATATATATATATATGTGTGTGTGTGTGTGTGTGTATGTATGTATGTATGTGTGTATATATATATATATATATATATATATATATATATATATATATATATATATATATATATAGTTGAATGTTAACTTTTTAAAATTTCATAGGATCAGGAATAAATTGTAACTGCCTCCAATCTGAATTTTTTAAAACATTTTTAAGTTATTAATATTTGGATGCCGGTGATATATGATAAAATCTGATCACATTATTGATGTTATCATCTTTAAATTAAAGAAAACCTCAAATAATTCAAAATGTTTTAACTGCAGGAATGAGTTCAGAGTAAAAACATCTCAAATAAACCGAATTATTACTGTCTATTATTATAATACTATTTTTATTGAGATGTTTATTAGTCCTGTGTGTAGATAGTTTACTCATTTCAACCTTCAACTTTATTCTGATTGTCAGCAGATATTTTTCTTCCCTGTAAAAAAATTTAAAAAATAGGTGTTCTGAGAGCGGTTTTTGAAAAATCTTATGCTAAACCTTTGCCTAAAAATGTTCTGGAGTCTGATTTATAATTGATTAAAAAATAAAAAAATAAAAATAATTATGAATAAATGAATAAATAAATAAATAAATAAAATAAAAAATTGTTTGATTGCATCGGTTATTAGAGAAATTACATTGTTAAATTATAGTCAAATATCACATTCATCTGCTTCCAGGAACAAAAAAACTAGTGCTTTCTCACCAATTGCAGCTAATTTTCTCAGTTCTGGATCACATCATAAAAACGTTTCACAGCCTAAGTGCTAAATTGGATGGATGAAAAATTAAATATAAGTTTCTTGGGTTGCTAAGTGAATGTTTCGATTTTCCAGTTAGCGAAAGCGTACAGGAATCCGGAATCCTCACCCGGAATGTTCTGCTGATTAGGAATGTTTGCACGACACTAACCAATTTTTGGAAATTTTTTTCAGTTACGCAAACGTGACGCTGATGTTCGTCTTTCGGTTCATATTTTTGAGGTTGATGCTGATTGGATAATGCACCTTATGTCTGGATGATGATTGGCTGACAGATTCTAAGAAAAGTGTTGTTGTTTTTTTTACACCAAAAATGCAACATTCCAGAAAATTCCTGAAGTGTCATGTCGGTAACATGCTTTTAACCTTCGTGCCAGGTCATTATTGAACCTTTTGCGATATCCTTACTCACCTCTCTACATTTTTCATTCCTGGTTGGAATTTTGTTCCGAATGGACGAGGCGATGGTTTTTAGAGTGTCCCATGTCAGGACCTGGGGGAATTTAGGCGAAAGGTTTCAGCGGTGATGTCATTTTGTTTTTTGTTTTTTTTTTGTTAAAGGTTTGTATGCCAGCGTTCTTGAGCTTCTTTTTTGTTTTTTGTTCTTTCTCCGATGCCAAAGTTTTTTTTTGTTTTTTTTTCCTTTCCTGTGGGAAAACCGTTCTGTTCTCGCAATCAAAGTCAAGGGCTAGTGGTCTCCAGGGAGGTTCTCGTTCTCCCATGCTGCCGTGCCGTATTAGGACGTGGGACCTCGCTACGGCTCGGGATACAACATTGTGTGTGTGTTTCCTCTGCAGTAAAATCACACACACACACACTTTCTTTAGTTTTAGAGCTATTTCCTAGGGCTGATTCAATTTACTTGCTTGTGTATATCGGTCTTTTTTTATTACTGTTATAATTTTTTTTTATATATATATATATATATATATATATATATATATATATATATATATATATATATATATATATATATATATATACATTTTTTAATGTTTTTTGCCCCCTGGAAAGTGTATTCCGAGTGTAGGTTTCCCTCGAACCCCCCTCTAAAAAGGTGTAAAAGACATGCGGTGTGTAGTCAGTGTGTTTGCTGCTCTACTGTACCTTTATATTTATTTTTCATTTGATTTTGTAATGATGTATGTATGTTTTAGCCTAAATAATTGTCTATGATATTTATACTCTGGTATATCTGCACTGAGGAAATAAATGTGACCCTGACATCCCTCTCTGTGTGTGTGTGTGTGTGTGTGTGTGTGTGAGAGCCGTGACGCAGCGTCGTTATTTAACTCGTCCTGTGATCTGCAATGTCATCGAGTGCATAATGGTGGTAAAGTGCTGAGTGTAAAGAGGAGCTGGACTCGCCGGCGTGCCGGAATATTCTCACCCCATTAACTGTGTGACATCTCCTCCAGCTCTCCTCCATCACTGATAGATTACACACAGGAGGAGGAAGACTCTCCTTCTCTCTCTCTCTCTCTCTCTCTCTCATTTACTGTCTCTCTTATTTCTCTCCTCACTCTCCTTTATATCCCCTACCTCTCTCTCCTCTTTCTTCTCTCTCTCTCTCTCTCTCTCTCTCTCTCTCTTTTGCTCTCTCCCCCCCATCCATTTTATATCCCCTTCCCTTCCCTTTTTCCTCTCCCTCTTCTCTTCTGTCTTATCCTCCCCCCCCAATCAGACAAATTCCAGGTTTTTATAATCAGCTCAGCCGAAGAAAAACAGAAGGCCATTTTAGTCCATTGTTGTCGTTCAGGAAGAACAATTGGGACGAAAAAAGTGCAGCGTTTCCCATGGACGCCTCCCTCCATCCTCCATCCATCAGATACACCCACTTTAAACACACCAAACACACCCAATCAGCCAGTTCTACACAGTTCTGGTCAGTTCTACACAGTTCTAGGTGGGGGTGGTGGTAGCTCAGGTGGTTAAGTCTCTGGGTCGTTGATCGGCAGATCAGGATTTAGGCCCCAGCACCGCCAATCTGCCACCCCAACCCATTCTGCTCCAGGGGCACTGCATCATGGCTGACCCTGCGCTCTGACCCCAACCCCCAAGGATGGGCTATATGGAGAAAGAATTTCACTGTGCAGTAATGTACATGTGACAAATAAACACAACTTAACTTCTACACAGTTCTACACAGTTCTTCTCAAACTGTACTACTCAACTCTACAATACACTATACATTTGGTTGTTTATTTATTTACTTCTTTGTTTCTCCATCTATTTGTTTATTTATTGGTTGGTTTGTTTGTTTTCTTATTTGTTTTTCCATCTGTTTCACCATTTTTTTTCTTTCTTCATTTGTTTGTTCATCTGTCTTTCCATCCATCCATCCATTCATCCATGTGTTTAACCGTTGATTATTCATTCGATCATTCATCCTTCAGTCTATCATCCATCTGTTATTTCATCCCTTCATTTCGGTCTGACCTGTTTGTTTATCTATTTATATATCCATTGTTTTACTTATTCATTCATCTCTCAATTTAATTTTGTTCCGTTTGTCTATTCATCTATTTATTTATTTTATTTACTGCATTCTGTTTGTTTGTCCATCTGTTTGTTTGTTTGTTGGTGTTGTCGAGGCTCTGTGTGATCCAGATTCATTTGGTGCGTTGATCATAACACCACATTTTCAATACTTCACAAAATAATGTGACATCACCACACACACACACACACACACAGACAGGTGTTTATATCTTCCTTTTCACATTACATTCAACAGTTTTAGTCCTGATTATTTATACATCAGCTCAACACACTGGATCTGAAGTTTGCTCTGTATTTATTCATTCATTCATTCATTCATTCATTCATTCTTTATTTATTTATTTATTTATTATTTAGTCATGGCATGTTAGGGTGGTGAGGGAGGAGGAGGAGGAGAAGTGTTCCTGGGAACCCTTGAGAGAAGCTAATAATAGAGGAAGAAGTATCCTGCTGTTCAGCTCCCTCCATTAATTCTTTGTTTGTTCATTTCTTCCTGGCATTCTGTTCGGACCTGCCTTCACTTTCGGGCCTTCCGCCTTTGGAAGTTCGCAATTTTTTTGGGGTGGGGGGGGGATTCTTACCACAGCAGCTCTGTGAATGCTAGGTCTGCTTCTCCAAAAATAGATCATTGAGTGTTTTTTAAAGGCCAGGCTTTTGCTAATGAGGTCGGAACAGTGTTGTGGCGGTGGTTTTATTTTTAACTGATACAGAGGATTAAATAAACAATAATCAATCGATCAAATCCTTGTGTAGCTGCACCATGACGAGGTTCTCTGGAGCCATCATCGTGATATGAGCATCAAAATAGTTTCATCCTATTATTATTATTACTATTAAAAAATGCACAGGTTTTTCTTTCCCACGACAGATCAACGTTCAGATCAGAGTAAACAGCTTTTTGATGGTATAAATACAGTCAGAATAAATTAATAAGTGCATAAATATTAAAGAATGCATTTGTGTAAGTTTAGAAAAGAAAATCGCTAGAGTGCTTCAGTATCGACTGATTTGTGGTATGATTTCTCTTTCTTTCTTTCTTTCTTTTTTTCTTTCTTTCTTTCTTTCTTTCTTTCTTTCTTTCTGTCTGTCTGTCTGTCTGTCTGTCTGTCTGTCTGTCTGATCCAGTCATGGTTTAGCTCACTGGAGATTTTACTTCTTATTATTATTATTATTATAATTATTATTATCAGACCTTCAGGGTTCATTAGTTTTAGTCATTTACTTATTTATTCATTCAAAAGTCAAATCCAGTTGAAGATTTTGGGACCTCTCGCCTGTTGAGAGCGTCCTGGCCTCTTTCCTGTCAGCCCTGCATTTCCTGAGCACATTAACAGGATTATGCAGTGGTAAAAGATAGCAGCGTTTCTCATAACGTGAGATTAATGCTCTTCTGGTCAGGAGCTGGTGCTCTCAGTTTCCTGAAGTCTTTATGACCGTCGTAAGTGATCGAGAGAGAGGAAGAGGGCGGTGTAAATAATTCTCTCTCGACCGTAGCGTATCCTCAGCTTTTTTAGTGTTAATGTGTGTTACGGAGGCACGCGAAGCGAGCGTGTAAAGTGCTGCCGCGGAGTCAGCCGAGCGCCGCGGGCTGCAGATGCATTATTTAGGATCTCTTCTCTTCCACATAAACACATCATCAATAATGGAGAGCGCCGATAATTAATCTCTGGGAAAAAAAAAGGGGGCTACGTTTGGTAAGACCGGAATCTGACGCTAGCACTCGGCGCCGTCTGAGTGAGGGGAACGAGTTCGTCTGAAACGTGTCACAAATACAACACACACCGGGGTGAAGGGTGTTACAATAATCAGGAAGGATGAGAAAACAGGGATATGGCAACCTGACAATTTTGGAAACGTGTCAGGAATATTGATATGGGAGAGAGAACGTGTGTGTGTGTTGGAAGCAATGACAGACGGAGTGTGTCCTTGCTTTTAAGATACAGAACTTGTGTTTGAAGGAGATGAATAAAACATTGACAGAGAGACAGCAGACCAAGACGGAGATTCCCCATTTCCAGTGGTGTGTGTGTGTGTGTGTGTGTGTGTGTGTGTGTGTGTGTGTGTGTGTGTGTGTGGAGTTCCATCTTTCTGTATTTATATTTATGAGGTGTTCCTTGCTGTAGGCCAGTTTAAAGCACTGTGATGGAGTCAGAGCCGGGTTACGGTGCGGAAAATGTCACGGTTTTTACGATATCATGACAGGCTCTCGAAAAATCAGCAAATAAACAAAAACATGTATTTAAAAAAAAAAGTAAACAAAAAGATCATATTTATATCCTTTACAGACACAACATATACACACATAACATTATGACCACCTGCCTAATATTGTGTTGGTTCCCCTTTTTGCTGCCAAAACAGCCCTGACCCGTCCTGCACTTTGTATTCTGGATCGGATCACACGGGCCAGCCTTCTCTCCCCACGTGCATCAATGAGCCTCGGCCGTCCATGACCCTGTCACCGGTTCACCACTGTTCCTTTCTTGGACCACTTTTGATAGATACTGACTGACCACTGCAGACCGGGGG
>NC_080725.1:22762500-22840000 GCF_019097595.1 Hemibagrus wyckioides
ACATCACAACAGTGATGAAGTGCATGCTGATGATAAAAATCTCTCATCATGTCCTGACACTGTGGACGTCTAAACTCCGCCTCCCGTATGCATATAACACGTTTATAACACACGCCCCCTCTTCCTCTTCCCCCAGGCCTACTCTGTGTACGATGAAGAGATCGGCTACTGTCAGGGCCAGTCCTTCCTGGCCGCCGTGCTGCTGCTTCATGTGAGTCACGTGATCAGTTCTGGTGGTAGGGAATTCTGGGAATTACTCGATTTATCATCATGGAGAAGTGTTTACACAGCTGGCTCGCATCATCACCAGGAAAAACAAAACACACCAAAACATGGACATTAGTTCCAGATGTTCTCCAGTTGCTTGTCTTCACTACAATTGCTAAACATCTCAGTGATGGAGAAAATAATACTGTTTGAAATATGCGTGTGTGTGTGTGTGTGTGTGTGTGTGTGTGTGTGTGTCCAGATGCCGGAAGAACAGGCATTTAGTGTTCTGGTGAAGATCATGTTTGACTACGGTCTCAGGGAACTCTTCAAGCAGAACTTTGAAGACCTACACTGCAAGTTCTTCCAGTTGGAGAGACTCATGCAGGTGTGTGTGTGTGTGTGTGTGTGTGATTAATTCTCTCTAACAGCAGCTCTAACTGTAGCGCAGGTTTATATTAACTCACTCGCTCTAAGACCTTATCGTTTCCATACAACAGTTAAGGAGACGTCTGTTTAACGTTAATGGAAGGAGTCTCCAGTTTCAGCACCTTGTAACAGTCAGAGGTGATAGAAAAACAGAAAAAAAAGAAAGCAATTATAGCATAATTTAAAAATAAAAAAAACATTTAAAAAATTCACAAATCATCTACAACTGTGACATTTTTACATAAGAAATAACTGCTAAAAATTTTCAAAATAATACTAATTATTCCACAACTATAATAAGATTTCTCCAAGACAAAATCTAAGACAATTTTGCAAAATTTTATTTTATTTATTTTTAATTTAAGACTTTTTCATTTATCTTTATTTTAAAACTTTATTTTATTTATTTGTAATTTGAGACTATTTTATTTATTTGTATTTGTTTAAGTGGAATTTTACATTTTAAAACGGTCATCTCTCTGCGTGCATGCGTGTGTGTGTGTGTGTGTGTGTGTGTGTGTGTGTGTGTGTGTGTGTGTGTGTGCATGTGTGTGTGTTATTTCTCTTGTCATTATAAGTAGTTCAGCTGATTAAGTGAGTTCAGTAAATATCAGTATTGATCAGCTGATTGATCTCAGTACAAACACTTCAGCTGTTTCAGTGAAACTCACAGCAGTGTCTTTTTCACATCTCAGTATTTATCTTTTATTTATACTTTCACATTTCCTTTTATGAATCTTTCTCTTCTTCTTATCACTTTCTCTCCCCTTTCTCTCTCTCTCTCTCTCTCTCTCTCTCTCTCTCTCTCTCTCTCTCTGTTCCTCTCTGTGTCTGTCTCTCTCCCTCTCTATCTCTCTCCCCTCACTCTTTCTCTCTTCCCTTCTCTCTCTCTCTCTTTCCTGCTTCCTCTCTTTCTCTCTCTCTTTCTCCCTCTGCCCTCCCTCTCTCTCTCTCTCTCTCTCTGCAGGAATACATTCCAGATTTGTACACACACTTCTTAAGTATAGGTTTGGAAGCGCACATGTACGCCTCCCAGTGGTTTCTCACCCTCTTTACAGCCAAGTTCCCTCTCTACATGGTGTTCCACATCATCGACCTGCTCCTGTGTGAGGTGTGACGCTGCGCTCATCAACATTTCACCCAAAAATTATCAGCATTATTAATGATTTGTCTTTTATTATCAAGCTGCAGTGTAGTCTTAGTCTGAACTGTTCTTCTTCTGTTACAGGGAATCAGTGTCATATTTAATGTAGCACTGGCATTACTGAAGGTAAACACGCGCGCGCACACACGTACACACACACACACACACACACACACAAAAGTCAAGTACTATAACAAAAGAAAAGGAAGGGAAAATAAAATCCACCAAATTCTGACACTCTACATCTACTCTACACTCTTACAGCAATAGAACAATAAAAAGAATTTAAGAATTTAAGAAATTAAATAAAATTTCCACCCATACTGTAAGAAAATATTTTTTTAATTAAAAAAAAGAAATTCCAGAAATTGTAGCAAAATGAAACCAACTAAAAATTGTACTATTGTAAATGTAATAAAATGAATGTAAATGTAATAAAAATTAAGTATAACAAATTTTTTTTAAATCCACCACTTTTTTATTGTTAAAAATAAAAGTAATATATTACTTTTAGACTCATTCGCTATTTCTGAACTTTTTAATCTACACAAATTTTAAGAATTTTATTTTATTTTTTGCATTATTTGTCTTTTATTTCTGTAATATAATAGCAGTATAAAAGTATCAGACTAACATCAGACTTGTTCAAAGCAGCTCTAGTGTTTTGGAAAATCCTAAATATTCTTATGCAAACGTTCATCATGTCTTCATCTTCATCTTGCCTCCTGTTTTTCTTCTCGCTAGACGTCGAAGGATGACCTTCTGCAGGCTGACTTTGAGGGAGCTCTGAAGTTCTTCCGTGTGCCTGTGCCCAAAAGGTACCGCTCTGAAGAGAACGCCAAGAAGCTCATGGAGCTCGCGTGTAGCATGAAGGTAACTCGCAAACAAACACGACCCTCATATGGGCTCATATAGGATTGTAGAATTTGCTGGAATGATTGAAAAAAGCTATTTTAAAAGTGCAGTGTTTCTGTGTGGCCAGCAGAGGGCACTGTGGTGTAAGGTTGGAGATTTCACTGACTGAGATCGCTAACATTCTAATCATCTCTGATTAATTTCCTCTGGGAAATTGTACTGCAGCAAAGCAGTGTTGCGTCTCTCTCTCTCTCTCTCTCTCTCTCTCTCTCCACACCATGAAGAATATCTGAAATCATGGGCTTTAAAAAAAAGGAATTAATTACATCAGTGAAGGTAAATGTGGCATAAAGACAACGATTCTCTTCATTAAGTAACACAATGAAGAAAAATTTCAGACCGCTCTAATTACAAGCACCGGAGGATTAGATTACAAACATTATGAAGATGTTTCTTTAACGACAGCAATACTTTAAACATGGCTTTCACTGCTAATTTGTAAGGCGGAGCATTATCTATATGATGAAGTTTGATTCAATTTTTGTACAGTGAAAACAAATGTACAGTTTTCTCTTTACTTCCATATTATTTGTCATATTTCATTCCAAATTAAATTGTAAATATGCTTGATATGCTTTATTTGCATGAAAAGATATCCTGAAGCTTCCAGTTCTACCTTTTTACTTTGTTTTGGAGGCGGAGTTTACCGTACAGCGCTGAGTGATCAGTCAGTGTTGCTATTCTTACCTCAAGCTGAAAGAATAAGGTCACGAGTACAGGCAGTGGAAACCAGGTTTCTCCACAGGGTTCCTCTTGCTTGGTTTCGTCTTTGTGATGATGGAGAACCTCGGAGTCCAGCTTCTGTTCTTTTCAATAGTGAGGAATCAGTTGAGGTGCTTTGGAGACCTTACAAGGTTGTCGCTGGTCAATAGTACAGAAGGTGAAGCTGGACCTGATCTAAATGCTCCTATAAGCACTAATCCTTGTTCCTAATCCCTAAACCCTGGACCTAATCCAAATGCTCCTATAAGCACAAATCTCTAACCCCTTATTCCTAACCCCTAATCCATTATCTCTAACCCCTGATCCCCAACTCATTAAACCCTTATCCCTAATTCCTTATCTTTTATCCCTAATCTCTAACCCCTTATCCCTTATCCCTAGCCCCTTATTCCTAACCCCTTATTCTTAATCCCTAACCCCTTATCCCTTACCCCTGATCCCCTAACCTCTTATCCCTAACCCCTTATCCCTCATTCCTAACCCCTTACTTTAACATTGAATCACGTTCCACACCTTGGAACTTTTGGCTCAGCTTCACCTTAACTAGAAGCAGCAGAGTCGGATCTGACTTCACCCCATGGGTTTTTGTTCTGGAGTAGATCAGGCTGGGTGACGATCAGGTGCAGATCCTGGACTCTCAGTAGAGATTATATCTCATAGGTAGCTTGATGAACGTCTGTGGAACCTCCAGTAAGAGCTGGTTGAAGATAAAGACCCTTCTCTACCTGCAGCCTCTGGATTAATATAAATAGAAAATAAATAAATGAATGAATGAACTATTTATACAGTAATGTGTTCTGGGAAGTGTTTGTGATTGTTAAAGAGAGGACAGGAAAGAGGAAAATAAGCGCAGGGGAGGTGTAGAGGGCGTGGCTCTGTCACCTGCAGCCTCATTCTGTCAGTGTGGAGACTGCAGCAGGAGTCCAGGTGGCTGTGAAACTCATCTGCTCTCAGCACGGGAGAGCTGGGACAACAGAGAGGAAAGATCAAGGACGTCCACACGCTGCTAATGTGGCTCACATTCATTACCCAGGCTGCTAACTGTTCAGTGTCCAGTCTCATCATGTGTCACTCTGGACTGTTCTGTTCTGTCCCCTGTGCTGACACACACACACACACACACAAGAGCCCTAAAGCTCTCTAAAGCTCTGCTTCTGAATGCTCGGCCTGTGTTTAAACACTTTCTGAATGGCCCCCTGTAACAGACATCACACAGGGTTGCCAGGTCTCCGTAATCGTAGCTGTTGTTGCCAGATCTTTCCAAACATTTACAAATATTTCCACAGTAAGTATAAACTGTAGCTCAGGTTTTTTTTTCAACAAGTATGCCTGTTATTATTTACTTGCCTACGTTACAGCAGCTATAAACTAAGGAAATTAGGACAGTTATTTTGATATATATAGTACGATAAGTTATTTTGAACATATCGAGGGTCGCTATATACACTATATTGCCAAAAGTATTCGCTCACCCATCCAAATAATCAGAATCAGGTGTTCCAATCACTTCCATGGCCACAGGTGTATAAAATCAAGCACCTAGGCATGCAGACTGTTTTTACAAACATTTGTGAAAGAATGGGTCGCTCTCAGGAGCTCAGTGAATTCCAGCGTGGAACTGTGATAGGATGCCACCTGTGCAACAAATCCAGTCGTGAAATTTCCTCGCTCCTAAATATTCCACAGTCAACTGTCAGCTGTATTATAAGAACGTGGAAGTGTTTGGGAACGACAGCAACTCAGCCACGAAGTGGTAGGCCACGTAAACTGACGGAGCGGGGTCAGCGGATGCTGAGTCGCATAGTGCGAAGAGGTCGCCAACTTTCTGCAGAGTCAATCGCTACAGACCTCCAAACTTCATGTGGCCTTCAGATGAGCTCCAGAACAGTGCGCAGAGAGCTTCATGGAATGGGTTTCCATGGCCGAGCAGCTGCATCCAAGCCATACATCACCAAGTGCAATGCAAAGCGTCGGATGTAAAGCACGCCGCCACTGGACTCTAGAGCAGTGGAGACGCGTTCTCTGGAGTGATGAATCGCGCTTCTCCATCTGGCAATCTGATGGACGAGTCTGGGTTTGGCGGTTGCCAGGAGAACGGTACTTGTCTGACTGCATTGTGCCAAGTGTAAAGTTTGGTGGAGGGGGGATTATGGTGTGGGGTTGTTTTTCAGGAGCTGGGCTTGGCCCCTTAGTTCCAGTGAAAGGAACTCTGAATGCTTCAGCATACCAAGACATTTTGGACAATTCCATGCTCCCAACTTTGTGGGAACAGTTTGGAGCTGGCCCCTTCCTCTTCCAACATGACTGTGCACCAGTGACCAAAGCAAGGTCCATAAAGACATGGATGAGTGAGTTTGGTGTGGATGAACTTGACTGGCCTGCACAGAGTCCTGACCTCAACCCGATAGAACACCTTTGGGATGAATTAGAGCGGAGACTGAGAGCCAGGCCTTCTCGTCCAACATCAGTGTGTGACCTCACAAATGCGCTTCTGGAAGAATGGTCAAAAATTCCCATAAACACACTCCTAAACCTTGTGGACAGCCTTCCCAGAAGAGTTGAAGCTGTTATAGCTGCAAAGGGTGGACCGACGTCATATTGAACCCTATGGATTAGGAATGGGATGTCACTTAAGTTCATATGCGAGTCAAGGCAGGTGAGAGAATACTTTTGGCAATATAGTGTATTAAAAAGAAATTTACATTTTTTTTAAATTAACTTTCAAGTACTAATTTATCCTTCTATAATTTTTTTAATTTATAAAATAAAAATGAACAAATACAAACATTTGGGTAATCAAATAACTCCAACCATCACTAACCTGAGGAATAAACACACACTTGGCAACAGTGCACTCCACCCATCAGTTTATCATCCATCCACACACACACAAGCACGCACTAACACACACTGACTTGTTCCCTGAGTGTACAGAGAGCGTGGACGCCGCTGGACGTCCTGAACACTCGTCTGTGTAGAAGCTCAGCACTGCGTCTGTGTTAAAGAAGAGAAAACCACAGCTCTCTGTAAATAAAACTAATTTACCCCATCAGGAGTATTTACGGTGCTCATCATGATCCGGAATGTTCTGGCCCGAAATGTCCCGGTGCCGTAAACACAGCAGCGGCTTGTCTTTAAATCGGGTTTGTCAACAAGAAAAGCTGCAGCATGAGCCACAAGAATTATAAATACAGCTCGGAGCTGTGAGTGAGGAGAAAGTACGGCCTGATGGACTGATTAGGGGTTTATTAAAACAGACGCCTTCCAGGAGACGGCTTCATTTTACGGAGAGTTTTTCTTCTGCCGTGGCACAGAAAAGCATTTAGGAGAATTTTTCATTTACAAGAAACTATTCAAATGACTTTGAAAACTTATCCTCTGGGCATTTTACTAAAAATGCCAGGATCTATGAATATGCAAATTTAGAAAGACATCTGTATTCTCCTGATGTCCATAACAGCCTAATATCACTGATTTTAGACAATAATAGCTTTCAAAAGCAGGATTCTGCATAGACCCTACTACAGATATCAGAACTGGTGTGTATTGTTTTGGGACACCCCTCCTAATGATTGAATTCAGGTGTTCCGGTCACTTCCATGGTCACAGGTGTATAAAATCCAGCACCTAGGCATGCAGACTGCTTCTACACACATTTGTGAAAGAATGGGTCTCTCTCAGGAGCTCAGTGAATTGAAGCGTGGTACTGTGATAGGGTTCCACCTGTGCAATAAGTCCATTTGTGAAATTTCCTCACTAGTAAATATTTCACGCTCACTGGACTCTAGAGCAATGGAGACGAGTTCTCTGGAGTGACCAGTGATGCCTCTCTATCTGGCGATTCGATGGACGAGTCTGGGTTTGGCGGTTGCCAGGAGAATGCTACTTGCCTGACTGCATTTTGTCAAGTGTAAAGTTTGTTGGATGGGGCATTATAGTGTGGGGTTGTTTTTTAGGGTTGGGGCTCAGCCCCTTAGTTTCAGTGAAAGGAACACTTGATGCTTCAGCTTCATACCAAGACAGTCCTCCTGACCTCAACCCCATAGAACACCTTTGTGATGAATTAGAGTGGAGACTGTGAGCCAGACCTTCTCCTCATCACAACATCAGTGCCTGACCTCATAAATGCGCTTCTAAAGGAATGGTCAAAAATTCCCATAAACACACTCCTAAACCTTGTGGAAAGCCTTCCCAGAAGAGTTGAAGCTGTTCTAGCTGCAAATGGCGGGACAACTCCATATTACACCCTACAGATTAAGAATGTCCTTAATGTTCATGTGCATGTAAAGGCAGACGTCCCAAAACCTTTGGCAGTATAGTGTATATAATGGTGTGTTGTGCGTCTGATGTATTCTGATTTGTATGCGCTTAAGATGACAGTCAGAATTGTGCGTAATTGAGCCACACCTCTGTTTTAGACAATCCTCACTACACTACACAGAAGTACTCTACTACTTCTTCTACTCATTATTATTATTATTATTATTATTATTATTATTATTTAAACATGAGAAGATCATGAGCTCTGAGATCTTTATATGATTTCAGTTCATGGTAGAATGCGCTGCAGCCTGACACACTGATTATACTTTTTTGCATCATCTGGACACTGTCAATCTAACACATTTCACATAGTTAAAAAATACCTGTGTGTGTGTGTGTGACAGATCAGTCAAAAGAAGCTGAAGAAGTACGAGAAAGAGTATCACACAATGCGAGAGCAACAAGAACAGCAAGAGGCCCCTATCGAGAGATATGAGGTAACAGCACTCTGTGTGTGTGTGTGTGTGTGTGAGAGAGAGAGAGAGGGAGAGAGAGAGTAAGGTGAGCTCTGTAGTGTGACGGCTCAGAGCTGTCCCTCGTTAGCATACACGCTGTGTGTCAGTAATGAGCAGTGATCTGGACAAAGTCTCCTCACCTCCTGGCTCAGAGGACGAGTAGAGCGACAGAGCGATAGGAGAGAGGGAGTGATAAAAATAAAAGATGGTGGGATTGCTGCTGCTTGTGCTACACAGCTCCACTCAGAGACCCGCCTCTGGTCACGAGATCCTCACACACGAGAACCTGTTTCACTGCTCACATTGGCATTTGGGCTTATAGTCACTAGATAAGGTGTACTGAGTAGATAGTACAGGCACTAGTGGCACTCGGTAGGAGATATAGTGCACTAGGTAGGGTTCACTAGATGTATTGTACACTAGGTAGGGTTCACTAGATGTATAGTGCACTAGGTAGGGTCAACTACAACTATAGTGCACCAGGTAGGGTCTAGTAGATGTATAGTGCACTAGGTAGGGTCTAGTAGACATTTAGTCCTCTAGGAAGGGTTTACTAGACGTATAGTGCACTAGGTAGGGTCCACTGGATGTATAGTGCACTAGGTAGGGTTCACTGGACATATAGTGTACTAGGTAGGGTCTAGTAGAGGTATAATGCACTAGGTAGGGTCCACTGGACTTATAGTGCACTAGGTAGGGTCCACTGGACTTATAGTGCACTAGGTAGGGTCCACTGGATGTATAGTGCACTAGGTAGGGTCCACTGGACATATAGTGCACTAGGTAGGGTCTAGTAGAGGTATAATGCACTAGGTAGGGTCCACTGGACTTATAGTGCACTAGGTAGGGTCCACTGGACTTATAGTGCACTAGGTAGGGTCCACTGGACTTATAGTGCACTAGGTAGGGTCCACTGGACTTATAGTGCACTAGGTAGGGTCCACTGGACTTATAGTGCACTAGGTAGGGTCCGCTGGATGTATAGTGCACTAGGTAGAATATTGAGTGAAATTGCTGTACATGTAATCATTATATAAAACAGCCTATCATTATTAGAAGTCTTACCTGTGACGGACAAAAATCTGTATATAAAACCTGTATAGTGAGCTGCAGAGTGTTCCTGATGTTCTCTGGAGCACATGGAGTGAAGTTGTGGATTAACCTGAATGTGTTGTGGTGTGTCTGTGCTCAGCGTGTCAGGATGCCTGGTTTAACGAGCTCTCATGTCAAAGGTTGCTCTGTTCACTGGCACGGTTAACGATTATACACACACTGTCACAAGACAAGCAAGTCACACGCTCTCTGTTTTCATCCACAGAGGGAGAACCGACGGCTACAGGAAGCCAACATGCGTCTGGAGCAGGAGAATGATGATCTCGCTCATGAGCTGGTCAGCAGTAAGATCTCCCTGAGGAAGGACCTGGACAATGTGAGCTTCTCTCACCGAGCTGCTGAAAAAACCTCTGTGGTTACCTGTTGTGACCAGCTAAAAAGTGTGTGTGTGACTTTCAGGCAGAGGAGAAGGCCGACGCCCTCAACAAAGAGCTCCTCATCACGAAACAGAAACTGATTGACTCCGAGGATGAGAAGAGACGGCTGGAGGATGAAGCAGCGCAGGTCAGCCATATTGTCTCTCTCTCTCTGTTCCTCCTGAGGGAAATCAACACATCATCACTGTGTATATCAATATATGCTTTTCATTCTTCATCCTCCACTGCTGTGGTAGAACCTCAGGGCAGGTTCTGTGGATTAAAACAGGACCTCGTGAGAACCGAGCTCATATTTTGATGATCGTGTCCTCAGTAAGAGGAGCCAAAGGGCAGGCGTAGATGATTTCCCTTGTTGAGCATGCTCATGTGTGTGTGTGCTTTTGTGTATGAGCGTGTGTGTGTGGTGGAGGTATATGAAGTTATAGTTCATATACCAAGTTATGAAGGTATATGAAACTAAGGAAATATCTATAAAAGTTTTTTATATAGGATGATCTGTTATACTTTTATGCATATGTCTATTTACTTTTTTTTTTTTTTTAATGTGATTTTTCCTTCTAAAAATTTTTCAGAAATAAAAATGCAAAAAAATGTTTTAAATGAATTAAAATTGCTAATGAGGTCAGTGAAGGTAGCACATCATCAGATGTTCCATCAGATATCTCAGGAATAATGTAAGCTTCATGCTTTGAGAAACAAAATGCAGAAAAACCACATGGACCAAGAATGACCAACGCAAAGGATCCATATGTTTCACAGTTACAGTTCTTTCTTTTTCCTTTGATCAAAAATACCATTTTTAAAAATAAAGAAGAGGTGAAACTTTTTGTCCTGTCTCTCCTGGGATATAATTATGCTTTAAAATGTCACTACGAAGCCTCCGAGCTGACCGCTCAGCCTGAGGTTATGTACATAATTACTGCACTGACTCCTTTAAAGCATAATGTCTCTGTCAGGTCTGATCCACGTTCCTGTGGTGTGTGTGTGTGTGTGTTTTAAAGCCGTAATTACCCAAACGCTCAGGATGTGAGTGATTTTTTTCAGTTTATCCATCACCACTTCACATGAAAGGTCGAGGTAATTTTATACAAATTGCTTTGATTTGACTCGAGAAAGATGAACAGACTGAGGTGCAGGTGAAGAAGCGTCCAGTGTCATTTCTGCTTTCGGTCCATATCCATCGTCCTGGAGATGACACTTCCTGTGACATTGTGACAGTTTCTGTCCAATTACTGATGTACTGCCTTGTAATTGTGTGTGTGTGTGTGTGACACAGTGACAGCGTTTGCCCAAGGGCTTGACATTTAGAACTGGACAATCTGCTTTAAAATAAGTAAGGAATAAAACACTGTTACTCTTACTGAAAAATAGAGCTACTCTTACCACCATGAGGTTTATTATTTTCCCATAACAGCATGTCCCCGAGTGTTTTATTCCTCTTTCTCCACACCAGTTTAGCTATAATTAAATCATTTATTTGTTAAAGAATCACTCATCACACTTTTCATCCATTTACATCGATCAGCCATAACATTATGACCACTGCCAGGTGAAGTGAATAAGACTGATGATCTCCTCATCATGGCCCCTGTTAGTGGGTGGGATATATTTGGCAGCAGGTGAACATTTTGTCCTCAAAGTTGATGTTAGAAGCAGGAAAAATGGACAAGAGTAAGGATTTGAGTGAGTTTGATGGAGGGCCAAATTGTGATGTCTAGACCACTGGATCAGAGCATCTCCAAAACTGCAGCTCTTGTGGGGTGTTCCCGGTCTGCAGTGGTCAGTATCTATCAAAAGTGGAACAAGGAAGGAACAGTGGTGAACCGGTGACAGGGTCATGGACGGTCAAGGCTCACTGATGCACGTGGGGAGAGAAGGCAGGCCCGTGTGATCCGATCCAACAGACGTACTGTTGCTCAAATTGATGAAGTAGTTAATGCTGGTTTTGATAGAAAGGGTCGGAATACACAGTGCAGGACGGGTCAGGGCTGTTCTGGCAGCAAAAGGGGGAGCAACACAATATTAGGCAGGTGGTCATAATGTTATGCCTGATCAGTGTATAGTTACGTTTAATGTCCATGAAACAACTTTTTCACTTCTCAATTCTGATTGGTCAGATGTTCTGCTCTGACAGCAACTCTGGCAGTAGTGTAACTTGTTTCTATGGTAACAGCTCGTAAACAGCTTTTTATGTGGTTTCTCAGTATTATGACAAATAAGAGATATTTTTGTCTTTTTAACTTCAAAGTAGAGAGAGAGAGAGGCTGGGTGAGGGACGACTGTTTATAGCTGTTAGAACGTCAGAGAGAACTGGAACTAAAAACAGATAAAAGGTTCATCCTGTGCCCTTCTCCCCCGTTCATAACAGATCAGAAAGCTATGTTTGTTATAGAGTTTTGTTCTGAACTCTGTGTGTGTGTGTGTGTGTGTGTGTGTGTGTGTGTGTGTCTCCTCAGCTGAAAGAGATGTGCCGAAGAGAGCTGGACAAGTCGGAGTCAGAGATCAAAAAGAACGGATCCATCATCGGAGAATACAAACAGGTTAGTACACACACACACACACTTGCCTCTTTCTTTTTCTTTCTTTCTTTCTTTCTTTCTTTCTTTCTTCTCATTCTTCCTTCCTTCCTTTTTTCCTTTTCTTCCTTCTCATTCTTCCTATCCCCATTTCCATCTTGTTATTTTTTTCTGCTTTACTCCTTTGTCCTTGTTTATCTTCCTTTTTTTTGCTCTTTCATTTCTTTGAAGTCGTCATACATTTCAAATCTGGTTATACTTCATTATTTAACATTAATATTGAATAATATTAATATAGATTATATATTTGCTTGTTGTACTATATGTTTATTTTGCACATATTTATTTGTACAATTATAAATCATGTTGAATTGTATTTATTTATTTATTTATTTATTTATTTAACCAGCATTAAACTCATTTAAATGTAGGTAGGTCTATGGGGCTCTTATGAAACCATGAACCCAACAGAATGTTAAAATATAGTGGTGTGTGTGTGTGTGTGTGTGTGTGTGTGTGTGTGTGTGTAGGATCAGTGCACAGTGTGAGCTCTGCTCTGTAAAAAATAGTGCTTGTGTCCTTGTAGAGTTGCTTTTAATGGGGCTGGTTGACAGTATGATTCATGATCCAGCATGATAATGGGGTACACACACACACAAAGCTAGTGGTGTGGTTTTGAAAAAGACATCACTAAAAAAAAACTATATATACATACATACACATACATACAGAGACACAGTGTCTGTAATTAAAAATGTATGAGCTGTGCAGTGGTAGTGAAGCTCATAACAGATAAACACACACACACACACTGTTCTTAATGCTCCCAGTGTGACTCCTTTAAACGAACGCACACACTTTGATTAGAGTTAAATATAACGTGTTTTAAGGCTCAGTAAGTGAGTAATAAAACACCAGGGTGTGCAGTAATAAGAAAGAAATCCACAACATGATGAAAGAATGAAGTGTTTCATCACATCACACCATGAAGTGGTACGACACGAACGATAGCATCTCCCCAAGCTTTGTTTTTATTCCTTATGTCCTTATTCCTATGTTTTTATTCCTCTTATACCACAGCAGTCCTTCAATCAACGACATGTTATTTAATTTAACGCTTACAATTAAGGTCTACAAAACAAGTTCCTGTTCTCATTTTATATTACAGCAGCTGTAAACTATTTAAACTCATGAAACATTCACCAACAGTACCAGTCAGGGTGGACACGCTGTTGCTATGGAGACGATATCGTATCAGACCATCACCTGCACTATTATGAAAGCCGCTGTTTTGGAAAATTAATCAACACCTCGTTCCACAGTTTAACAGCACTGTGTTTTCAGCACTGAGTATATCACAAAAGAGGCTTTTTCCCCAGGTACCAATAATATAAACAGAATTTTTGAATTGCAGGTTTCTTTAACGAGCGATTATAGAACGACTCATTAGCATATTATTAGCATATGAGATTACATGCCATTGATTGGATGTTACATTTACTTCATAGTCGCCAGTTTATCAGATCACTTTTTAGGTAAGTAAATACTTCCTCTAGCTCATCTGTGGTGCTGTGTAAAGTATTGGCACCCCTGTACTCTGTCAGAAAATGGAGACGCTCACGCAGATGATATTTGGGCACTGGATTACGCTCCTGTCACTTATTTTTAGTTTTCTTCCTTCACCTTGTGTACTAGTGTTCATGCATTCTGGCTCAAGCTAAAATTATTTGAGTTTCAAAACCAATGAATACATTTGAGCTTTTATTTTTATATCTGGCTTCTTTGTTCAGGTAAATAGTGTGATTATAAAATCTTTTCTGCCATCTTTATATCTAAATTCTAATCTAAACTCTAATGAGAGAAGAGTTTCTACACTGACCAGCCACATGGAGGTGAATTAAATCGTTATCTCCTCTAGATGAGGCCTTCTGTCTTTGTTAACAGCCTGTGGCCGGAAAAAGAAAGAAAGCTTTTGATTTTTGATGAGGATCATGTGGGTCACATTTATTTAATATGAAGATGCATGGAGTGCAGCCATCCACCGCGTGTGAGAGTTAATGAAGACGTGTCGCACGTGTCGTGGTGACGGCACAAGGGCAGACGGACGTGTGGTCTGGTGAATAAACACACTCCACTGATCAAACGTTCCGCTCAGAGCCCACAATTATAGTTGTATTTTTTTTATTTGGCTGTGAAAGAGTGAGAGAGAATTCCCAGTGACATTAGGAGAGGATTGTGGATAACAGCATTAGCGAGAGACAGATGCAAATGAAAAGAGAACAAGATGGGTGAGAGATTAATAAGATAGCAGAGAGTCTTACAGCGAGATTGGAGAGGTGGAGAGCGTAAGGGAAATGTCATGAATAATTCATGATGGCGTGTGACAATAACCAATCGCGAGGAGCCGCAGTGTAGCTGTAATGGTCACAGTTGACCTCCAGAAGGTAAATATAATCTCTGAAGGAACTTTGAACAGATTTTTATGAATATTCATTAAATTCATCATAGATTTTTACAGTGGTGTGGATATTACACAAAAATCTTGTTTGTTTAAAAGTAAATGTTAAAATTGTACATGGTTTCTTTTAAGGGGTGGGGTTAAATGGTGGAATAAGAGATGGGGTTAATGGATGGCATAAAGAGGTAGGGTTGAAGGATGGTATAAGGGGTGGGATTAAAGGGTGGATTAATGAGCGTTGTTAAAGGGTGGCATAAGGGGTGTGGTTAAAGGATGGTATAAGGGGTGTGGTTAAAGGGTTAAAGGATGGTATAAGGGGTGTGGTTAAAGGATGGATTATTGGGTAGGGTTAGTTATGATTAAATGGGGGAATCTTTTTTTTTTTTTAAAGTAGATTTGGATCTTTGAGTCTCAAATTCTAATTTTATTGGTCACATACGAAATCATACACAGTACCACATGTAGTGAAATGCTTATTACGACTGTCTTACACAAAAAAGAGAGTAAAAAAGAAAAATTTAAAGTGTGGACATGAAAAATATGGGATATAGTTAAGAATATATCGGGAAAAGTAGGGAAGATTAAATGGTGGAAATCACAAACGAAAATAACTTGAAAGTCAAGTGTCAGATATGCATATGCAAATATATGTCTATGTATGTATATATAAATATATATGTATATAATATAAATATATATATGTACTATCAATATAGCAGTAAATATTATAAATAATGAAAAATTATCAATAATGAAAAATAAAATAATAATAATAAAAATTATATATAATATATATAATATAATATATAATGTATGCAAATATAAAACTGCTATATAAGCTAAATATTAAAAAAACAAATATAAAAACAAAAGTATAATACACTAATATAATACAGTACAATATAGTATATATATAATATATGTGAAAAATAGAACAATGTAAATAAATACTCTCAGACATTTATCTGCTCTGTGATTAGAAATTCAGCCTGCTCTCATTAATTATACCTAAATGTCTTCATCTCAGACTAGAAAAAGTTCATGTCATGTACAGACCTTCTCATGATTGTATATGTGTGTGTGTGTGTGTGTGTGTGTGTGTCAGATCTGCTCCCAGCTGAGTGAGCGACTGGAGAAACAGCAGACGGCTAATAAACGAGAGCTGGAGAAGATCCGGGTGAGTAACTCCTCACTGTTTTATCCACCACATAAACACCAAACATATTTATGTATCCAAATATTTCTGATCATCAATCACACTAATGAGGAACTTTTCAGGAGCGTGTTTGTGATTTTAATCTTTCACGAAGGATTCAGAATATAAAATGTCTGACCCTGAGTGAGCAGGCTGATTATTCACTTATTTACAAATCCAGAACCTTCAGATGTATTCCATCCACAGGAACCAGGACTGATTTTATTTTCTTGGATCATAGATCAGACTTTTTGGTTCCTGCCACAGAGACTGTACTGTTTTCTAAGGACTAGGAGTTGACCTAAAAGTTGCATTAGTGTTATAAAATGAACAGTCAGGAAATTATTTAGTCTTTTGGGGGCGGAGATTGTTATACTGAATGATGCTGATTGGTGAAATAAGAGTTTTACAGTTCCTGTTCCAAAGAACAGGAGTGAAATTCGCTGTACTAATCATTGATAATTATTCAGATGACCAATCAGGATGCTTTTTTTTTTTTAATTAACCTTTATTTGTCACATCAACATTACAGAACCGTGAAATTCTTTCTTCACATATCCCAAATTTAGGAATGGGAGTCCGAGCTCAGGGTCAGGGTCCTGATACAGTATCCCTGGAGCACAGAGGGTTAAGGGTCTTGATCACGAACCCAGCAGTGGAAGCTTAGCAGTGCTTGGGCTTGAACCCTGATCCTGTGGTCAACAACCCTGAGCCTTTTAGTTCCCCTCTTTTGAGAACCAGGGACTTTAGGGTGCCAGTCTTGCCATATTGAACGATGCTGACTTCCTTTGATCAGAAAATTCTGACAAGGTTTGCACTTAACATTCATTATATTATGGCTAAGTAAAGTATTGGCACCCTTTGTACCTGCTGACCACACCACAGAGGCACTGTTTTGTATATGTATATATCCATTATCTGATGTCCATGATACCCAGGACTTGATTAGATCTTTCCTGAAGGTCATGTTATATCTTTTTGTTTTAAACATTAAACCTGTTGAGTTGAACTGAAAAGGTAGTTTTCACCTAGGTCTGGTTTAAAAAGCTGTGGAAGTGTTCTCATTCGCTCACTGTGATGTTAAATCGATCCAGACAGGCGTGTTTCGAGTCCGAAGTGACGAATGGGTCACAGGGTTGAGGGTTGATTTCATGCTTTCAGCAGTGAGGTGGAAACTCGGAGCAGGAGATGATTTATTGTTCTCTAATGAGGTGAGGAGTTAAGTGGAGAGACTCTCGAGTAGATGATGGCCTCTTTACTGAAAAAGTGGACTTGCAAGACAGACACAGATTAGTGGGCTATCTAAAGAAACACAAATCTGACCGTGTGTGTTTCTCCTGTGGAGAGCATCATCATCATCATCATCATCATTATCATGCTGCTCGTGTTCTCACTGATAAAGAAAACCCGGTGTTCAGCTCAGGCCAATTTCCCCACTTTGTGCTCCTGTTTGACATCACGCTGATAAAGATGACACAATCAGACGGCTTTTCTCTCATTCTCCCGACACTGATGACACCCAGCCGTCTGTGTGTGTGTGTAGATGAAGGTGGAGGGCTGTGAGAAGTGCAGCGTGCTCTTCGGTAAAGAGGGCCGGCTGAAGACTCTGAGGGCTCCTAAAGAGCTGAGCGAGGACGAGACTGATGAGGAGAAAGAAGCTCTGCAGGTGCAGCTCAGAGAGATGGAGCTGGAACTCGCTCAGACCAAACTGCAGCTGGTGGAGGCTGAGTGCAAGATCCAGGTACAGAGATCACCTGAGTACACACACACACACACACACACCTCATTCACTCCACACCATGATTAAACCTGACCGTGTCAACACTCACAGCTGGCAAGTCGCTGGTGTAGCTTGTATCTTGTGGGCGTGTCAAGACCGAATTATGCTTCTGATGGGCGTGGCCCGTCCAGCTTAATTAAATTTTTTGATCAGAAACTTTAGTAGCTATGAATCACTTCTAAAAATAAATATCCTAATCAGTGTGTCAGTGTGTTTTAATCATTTTGAGATTTTGAACTGTGTGTGTGTTTCAGGATTTGGACCATCATTTGGCTCTGGCCCTCAACGAAGTCCAAGCGGCTAAAAAGACCTGGTTCAACCGAACTTTAAGCTCCATTAAAACAGTGACAGGAGCTCAGGGCAAAGAGACCACCTAATATCACCTCTCTCTCTCTCTCTCTCTCTCTCTCTCTCTCTCTCTCTCTCTCTCTCTCTCTCTGTGTGTGAACCGAACAAACCTTTTTTTTTTCTTTGTAAAAAAATCCAGATCTTTGCATAGAGTGAAAACAAAACACACAGAATATACTAAAGCAGAGGAGGCTTTAGCACTAGGCTTTATACTACTGACACACACACACACACACACACAAACACACACACACACACAAACACACACACACAAACCATTAACACCACACTCAAGCTACTGTCCTACTCCAGACTACTTGCACAAAAACAAAACCACAAACTAACAAACAGCCTTCTTTTGGGAAGACGAGCTTTTATAATTTCCGTTTGATGATGAATTTATGTAAGTGTATAGGATTAGTGTGTGTGTGTGTGTGTGTGTGTGTAAAAGACCCTTGTGCCATTGACTGAGTGACCGAACATGACAGGGACAAAAGTAAAGAAGCACATTTATATAAAAGACAAAAGTAATGGCACCCCTCGTTAGCTACTCCAGACTTTCCTGTAATTAGCGACGTACTAATGAGGGGAGGAGCAATGGTCTGAGAGCATGAGGGAAAGAAAAAAATAGAGGCTTGTGTTAAAGAGAAGTAGCACCTTTAAGGATTAAAGGTCAGGATTAATAAATCAGAATATTTATCCTCCATATTTATTAAATACTCACTAAGAGGAGAGCTTCGGCTCTCACGCTGTAAAAAGGAGAAGAGAGAAAGAGAGAGCAATGTTTCATTTCAAAAATATGGGCCAACCAATCAGGAACAAGGAGGCGTGTTTAGTTAAGGAAAAGCTCCGCCTCTAAAGTAGGCATATGATTGTTTAATCGCTAATACACACTTTGATGAGTTGAAAGCTAGCACGCTAGTTTGATGCTAGCTTGATCCCTTTTTTTAGCATTAGCATTACCGTTATCTTCGTTGGATCGGGGCTCGTCAGAGAGCTGCGTCCTGAAGCACTTATTGAGCGTGTGTGTGAGTGTGTGTGTGTGTGTGTGTGTGTGTGTGTGTGAGTGAGAGAGAAGGCTGTGTAAAGAACACTCTGTGGGTTTTTAGGTTTTTGCACCTTACAGACATATTTATAACGGACGCGCGCTTGAGTTTGACGTCACAGGAATCCCCTTTTTTCTCTCTCGTGTTGAAAGATAAATAAAAAGCGGGGGTCATTCCATGAGGCACTGGCGGCTTGTACATAAGAAGCATTAAAGGGTTTTGTTTGTTTGTTTGTTTTGTCAGGTTTATTTTGTATTTCTACTCCATGGTAACGTTACTAATGTTGCCTCGTCGCTGTATACGTTGCTTTAAGGTTTTGTCTTTAACGTCAAACTGCTGTGTCTTCATCTATCACAGGCCAAACCTGCCCCTGGGCCACAGCGTGGCGCGTGTGTGTGTGTATAAACATTGTAATAGTCTAGCTGCACTGTGTAAACTTCATCCATTTCAATATAAAGATACCAAACAAGTACATCGCCCAGTGTGTGTGTGTGTGTGTGTGTGTGTGTGTGTTTATTCTCTGCACGTGTTGATGAACTGAAATCACGTCACGTCCCTCTGTGTGAAAACAGAGGATTTCTGTTAGGATGAGAGAGAGAGAGAGAGAGAGAGAGAGACGCAGACCTTCATCAGCTGTAGAGAACGAGTTAGAAATAAAAGGCAGCATTTTAACCCTTTCATGAGTCCTGAGAATCGAAATAAACATCAGTGAAACAAAGATAAATTAAGAACAAAAATAAATCTACACCTCTTTACAAAATTCCAAATTGTTTCAGATCATGATTTTTTTTATTAACCATCTTATTTTATTGGGTTTTGTTTTCTTTCTTTCTTTATTTTGATTATTATTATTATTTTACCAAAAAATGAAAAAAAGACAAATTAAGAACAACAAAAAAATCTAAACTTTTTTTTAAATTAAAAATCTTATTTTGTTGGTATTTATTTTATTTTAGTTATTCATTATTATTATTATTACATTGTTTCACCAAAAAAATGTAAAAAAAGAAATTAAGAACAACAAATTTTTTTTTTTTTTTTTTAATTTTAATTTATTATTTATTTTAACAAAAAATGTATTTACCATCTTGTTGGTATTTATTTTATTAATTAATTTATTATTGTTGTTAATTTAATTAATGAATTTATTTTTTTATTTTAACAAAAAATGTAACGACAAATTAAGACAAAAAAAATCTAAACCGCTTTACAAACTCCACAAATAATTTCAGATCATGAGTTAATTTTAGGTTATTTATTTATTGAATTATTTATTGAATTATTTATTTTTATATAATTTTTTCCAGCATTAGAGTTGGGTAGATTTGAGAGTGAACAGTTTGTTGGACCTAATTTTTATTTGTTTTTGTTTTTTTTTATGTCAGGTTTATTCTTTTCCTCTCTCCACCTCACACTCCTTTTATTCCTGGACACAGAGGTTTACTTTTCAACACAAACTATATTTAAAAAATTAAAATTCTTCACATATAAAGTTTTAAAGAATACCATGAGTGAAGTTTTTAAAAATAATTGTATAAAAAACAAACATTCATTTATTTACAGTATGAATAAAAACCTGACCTTTTAATCCTGGAACACTAAACAAATATTTATTTATTAACATAAAATTTAATTTTTTGTCTAAAATCACCTGATTTAAATCTGATGATCTAGCACTGTGATGTCCAGATGATCTGTTATAGATAGATGGGTATATGAGATAAGTAATGTGCAAAAACCAAGAATTTCGAGGTACAGACATGAGGTAATGTGCCAAACCCGGGTTTGTGGGTGTTATATAATATTTCACATTAACACTGAACCTGATTCACTGCTGATGATGATGTGGAGAATTTTTATTTTATTTTTTAAACATTTAACCAAAACAATTTTCTAGCTCTTAAAATTAAAATGTTTTATCTGTGGATTTTTTAAATCCATCTTTTCCACTGAAGCTGCATGAACCCTAATGAATCATGATCGTCCATCATGCCGTGTTTTTCCTCCTCTGATCATCAGGTGTGTATTATTTTATCTTCTGTCTTTTCAGCCTTAATGCTGCTCAAGCTACAATTTTAATCACCTGCTTTTCTTTAAAAAGAAAAATTGTTGTTTTTTCCCCCAGGTGTGTTGCTTTTGCCAGGTGTGATGGGTGTTCATCATCAAGATTTTCCTCCTTTCCTCAGGTGAGGTGTGGAGTGTGACCTCCTGTGGTCACCTGTTAACATCTTTGTCACGTTCATGTCGTTTCTTTGGGTTTTTCTCCCAGAACTTATTTTTATTTTGGTATTTCTGACACTGATGAAGGGCAGCACTGTGGCTTAGTGGTTAGCACTGTTGCCTCACAGCAAGAAAGTCCCGGGTTCAAACAGGCAGGGGAGGAGTTTGCATGTTCTCCTGCGTGGGTTTACTCTGGTTTCCTCCCATAGTCCAAAAACATGTACATTAGGTTGATTGGTAATTCTAAATTGCCCATAGGAGTGAGTGTGAGTGTGTGTGGTTGTGTGTATATGTGTGGCCCTGTGATGGACTGGTGACCTGTCCAGGGTGTACCCCTGCCTTTCGCCCAATGTGTGTTGGGATAGGGTCCAGCAGATCCCCGTGACCCTGATTAGGAATAATGCGGGTATAGAAGATGGATGGATGGATGACCCTGATGATGAGGAACTCGATTTAATTTGATAATTAGTTCTGTTTCATGTTTCCTGAGCTTAAATAGCAGCATTTAATAAAAGCCGACTACCCAACAAGTTCTTTTATTCAGTTCAATTTATTTCTATAGCACTTTTAACAATGGACGTTTTCTCAAAGCAGCTTAGAGAAACACAGAAGGGAAAAGAATTATAATATATAATATATATAATACTTTATATAATTATAAAGTTAGTATAACTTTAGTGAGTTAATTGTAAATGCTGTGTATTAACCAGTGTCATTAGGTTAGTGTGTGTGTGTGTGTGTGTGTGTGTGTGGTCACAGTGTGAGGAACAGGAATTTGTTGCTCTTTGAAAAGTGTGTGTTCAGTATTCAATACCTCATTTTAGATAACTAATAGAGAATAGAAGACATCTCCACAGCCCTAGTGCTGTTTGTAGAACATCTCTGGCCCAGTGATGACCTCCTGCTGAATTTTGTCAGGTTTTCAAGAGAGTTTTCATGATAGTGTATCAAGTGTATGTGCATTAGACTTCATCACATCACTTAATATCAGATTCTGGCATCAGACCTTTTTTTAAGGACCGAGTAAATGAGTCTGATCTCAGAGTGACACCTGATGCTGTGTATCTGTAATAATCAGCACATTTTACACAGCTGCCTCAGAGAGGGTGTGTGTGTGTGTGTGTGTGTGTGTGTGTGTGTGTGTCGATGTTGGAATGCGGTATGATCTTGTTACATTCGTATGTCAGCGTTATGCAGTAGGATCCTGAGCTCCAGTGTGTGTGTGTGTGTCTGTCTCATGTGTCCCTGATTCTAAACCCCATGAGTGTTGAACAGATCTCAGTTGCTGAGCTTCTGTTTTATAATAATTTTTTTCTCCTGTAATATGATGTGGCAGTGTGACTCAGGAGGAGCTGAGCTCATGTGCTGATGCAGCTCCACATGTCAAGTGTCTGGAGGAGTTAAGTGTCTCCGCTGGCTAAAAACAGAGCGAAACTCCGCCCAGTGTCTGTAATGACTAACACACAGCTCTTGCCATGTCCGAGTCGGTTCCGTACTTACTGTATCCGGGTTCAACGCGGTTCTTTCTGCCTCGTCGTCACGGCGTCAGCGACTCTGCAGCTTGGTGTCTCAGAGAAACTCTACACGGTGTGATGCTGACCGCTCATCTCTCGCTCCACAACTTTCATCTGAAGAGGATGTCAGTGTTGTGTGTGTGTACACTATACTCCATTTACTTGAAAGTGTCAGCACTAGGGTTGTGAGATCATACAGACTGAGCAGTAGTTAGATGGTATAACGCTCTGAGCACTGACCGGTGAAGTGAATAACACTGATGATCTCATCATGGCCCCTGTTAGTGGGTGGGATATATTAGGCAGCAAGTCAACATTTTGTCCTAAAAGTTGATGTTAGAAGCAGGAAAAATGGACAAGAGTAAGGATTTGAGCTTTGAGTTTGATGAAGGGCCAAATTGTGACGGCTAGACCACTGGATCAGAGCATCTCCAAAACTCCAGCTCTTGTGGGGTGTTCCCGGTCTGCAGTGGTCAGTATCTATCAAACGTGGTCCAAAAACAATAACAGTGGTGAACCGCCCATGGGCGTCAAGGGTCATGGGCAGTCGAGGCTCATTGATGCACGTGGGGAGTGAAGGTGTGATCCGATCCAACAGACGAGCTACTGTTGTTTAAATTACTGAAGTTAATGCTGGTTCTGATAGAAAGGGTCAGAATACACAGTGCAGGACGGGTCAGGGCTGTTTGGGCAGCACCAACACAATATTAGGCAGCTGGTCATAATGTTATGCCTGTGCAGTGTGTATTACAGCACAATTCTTTTCTTCACGTATCCCAGCTGAGGAAGTTGTGGTCAGAGCTGAAGGGCAGTTATTATACAGCACCCTTAGATTAGAGAGGGTTAAGGGCATTTCTTAATTGCCCAGCAGTGGAGCTTGAACCCTGAGCCTCCAATCAACAACCCAGAGCTTTAACCACTTGTGCTCATCATACAGTCTATTTATCAGACAGACAGAATAAAACACACTGCAGATAAAAATGGTTCATAATCAGTACGTATTTATTTGCTTTAAAAAAGTTTTTACAGAGAATTTTGTGTTTAATTGTTTATGCATGTTTTATAGCAAATACAGTGACAGACAGACCACCAGGGTGTTTCACTACTCCATCACCACAGCTAGTGAACATGGAGCGCCGCCTCGCTTTACGTCCAGTCTACTCAAGCGCAGCTCGCTCACGGAACTCGTACACAGTTACCACCTCACATCATTAGATTATGACCTTTTAATATTTCAAGTGTAGATAAGAGTCTGAATGTTTCTCTTCATGTCACAATAAAAACAACAAAAACCCGTGAGGGAGTTCTCCATGGTGAACCCCAGCAGCCGAATCGCAGCGAGGACGGAGCGAGTATCTACAGCAGCTGCAGCGTGGAAGAGCGGGCGGACGGACGGGCTGCGAATTCGGCCACGCCCACAAACTCATCAGACAGAGATGTAAACACAAACGAGGGTTTTAAAAAAAAAAAAAAAAAAAAAGAGCACCCACCAAATTCTTTTAAAAGTTAATTGATATTCATCTATTTTCTACACCTGCTTGTTTTTTTTTTTTGTTATAATACATTCTACTTGTGTACATTCCTAACTCTAGTTAGAACGGCCTGGACTCGGGACTCCAGAGTTTAAAACGAGCAGAAGGTGGAGCGGTCAGTTTGGTGAACCTCGTGACTCCTCACACAGAAACCAGAGCCTGCTCAGTTTCATCAGTGAGGCTTCAGGTTCACTAAACAGACCCTGGTCTGACACACACACACACACACACACAATTAGAGCTTTGATATTAAATTGTACGAAAGTTTGTTATCAAAAAAATAAAAGCTCCTGTTTCTGATGGTGAAGCTGTAATGTGTCGCTTCCTCAGGATTTAACAGCTCTCCTTCGTGACACACATCACTAACTGTTTACTGCAAGGTCGTCATGGTAACCAGTTCCGCTTCCCAGAGACAGTACTGGAAGAGGAAGTGTGCTGAAAATGTTTGTCTACTTCCTAACTAGCATAAACTCATCCCGTTCCATTAAAGCTCGGAGTTAACGCTCTTCAGTTTGTTTCTGAACGAGTTTAAACTCAAACCTTCAGTTTTATTGCTTCATCTTCAGACCCTTCAGTTCAGGTGGAGCTGCAGCTCTGAGATTCCCACTTTAATTAATAAATACATCGGTCCATCTCACAGACCTGCTGCTGGACATCTGAACTCGCTCTCATTAACTCTGACCAGAAAGGGAGAAAGGGGCGGAACATGCTAGACGGAGAGAACTGATGGAAAGAGGTGAGGAGGAGAGGGGGAAGACGGGAAAGAGGTGAGGAGGAGAAGAAGGAAATGAATACAGAAAGTCAGATGAACAAAAGAATGTAAAGCAGGTGAAACAAACCAGAACAGAAGGACAATATTAGAGGGATGAGAGAGAAAGAACAAAGGAAAGAAACGGCAAACACACATTCACCCTTACCACCAGTAAAACACACACACACACACACCCCACTAAAACGTGTGTGTGTGGTCAGACAGCTCGAGTTTTCTCTGAGAACCTCCTCACATCCACACTGACCATCTCCAAAAACACTTCTGATTGGGGAAAAAAAAACTAAACAAAAATGCTAATCCTAAAATATTACAGATTTATTTTTCCATCCTTTCATCAAATGGAATAAAGACGAACTTCAAACCAGACTGAAGCCTTTCTTTCAGTTCCTTTTTTTGGCTCAGATCAAGAATAGAATTCTGATAAATGCATAAATAAATAAAGTTGGATTTTTAATCCTATCTACGCGCTTAGAAGCTACAGGCTACTGCTTAAAGTGTACATTACTTTTAAAATAGCGTTTAGAGGCATAGCAATAACATTACAGATACTTCATGGGTTTTTAAACAGATTGAACCCAATAAATAATATTTACATTTTTATTATTATTATTAAGGTTATGAACATTCGGATCGAGTCATTAAAGGGAAAGGTGTCAAGCTTTAAGGTTCACACTTACAGCACTTTAATAAACAAACAGGTCTTCCTTTTCTGATTAGAATATGATTGATCTGATGCGTGAATGCACAGGCGTGTTAAACCTCCTGTGATTAGACCGGTCCGAGGCAAAAGTTTGCATCCCTCGAGGGTGTTTAATTGGGAAAATGCTCCAAATATCGGACAATAAAATCTGAACAAGACAACGATCTGAAAACCGAACACAAAAACCTTTTGGAAAACATCTCATTAATAAAATGTTTAACACTCAGAGTGTTAAAGAAAGAGAATACACAAATCTGGGTGAAAGCTGACAAAAGCGTGGGATTTTTCCAGAGAGACCACGTGCTGTTTAAGGTTCTATCCAGAATACGAAGGGTTCTCTCGGGTCTTCATCCTAAATCTGTAGTCTGGAGCGGTGCATTGTGGGTGTGAAGTGAAACGATACTGCAGACGTTTTATTTATAATGCACGCAAACAGACAAGACTTTTCTTTTGGGGGGGACAAAAGACAAAAAAGGAGTGTAGGTACGGAGGAATGTGTGAGGAAAAAGAGGACACTCCTGGAGGGTGTACAAACTTTTGCACCAGACTCTAGAGCAGTCACTTGTGTAAATTATTGTGGTATTTAAAAAAAACAGGGCTGAGGTTTCCGGTTCAGAGTCGATCGCTAACTCTTTGTGCTTTGTGGTGTTAAAAATCATTCTAAATAAAAAATAAAATAAAAACGGAGCGGACGCAGGAGCTGACCCGAGCGCGTGGACGAGGAGCGAGCAGCTGCGCAGGACGGGACGGGACGGAACGTGTGCTTTCTAAAAACCTGCGTCTGAGTGTGTATGAGGCGAGAAGTGATGGGTATTGCTATGCGTATTGGATGTAAAGAGCCAAAACACCAGGCTTTGGTCAAATACATTTCTCTCTCTCTCACACACACACACACACACACACACACACACACACACACACACACACACACACACACACACACACACGGTGAAGCCGCTGAGGCGCAAAAGGAGGAAGCATCGCTAATCTACGAGGTGTAGATTCAGAAAAGGGCGTGTGTGCGTTCGTTCCTTGGTATTGCGTGTTCATATATAGATTAAACGATGACATTAAATTGCTCAGTGTGTTTATAAAACTGGAAGAAGAAAGCTATTGGCTAAATGCTAAGTTATAATATAGTTACAGTTCACTTTCTAAAATAATTTATACCAACGATATTTAAATGTATAGGTATATATATATATATAGTATAGAAATATACATAAGTACATCCGTGTATCTACACATATATATTTATAGTAGACTTATACCATACATATATATGTATATATTTATATATTTATGGTGAATATACAGTGGAAATTAATATACTGCAGCGCCAGAGTAAAGACTGAACATTCACATCATCTCAGGAAAAGCTTTAAGCCGTGTAAAAAATAAATTAATAAATAAAAATCAGTTCACGTGTATTGCCAAAAATTCCTCCGCCGTGAGCCGAGGTCGAACAAATCGGGTATTGCTTTCGTTACGAGCTGCTTGTGTGTGTTTTTGGGAGAAAGGAGTGTGTGCGGTTGTTTAAGGGTGTTTGTGTGCGGTCAAGAGAGAGAGAGAGAGAGAGAGAAAGAGATTGAGAAAAAGAGAGAGAGAGAGAGAGCCTGCTCAAGCCTGGAGCGGTACACGACACTTTAGAGCCACACAACCTGATGGTTCTAGAAGTCAGAGAAGAGATCTTGAGGACCCAAGTGAATAATAAAAGGTGCGATGGTCCGCGGCTGGTAAAAGGGATTGTCAATGAAAAGACCACCTACAGTGAGGAGAAGAGCAGAGAGAGGCTGCGATTAATAACGGTGTGGGCCAGCAGGGGGCGGGGCTACACACTCTGATGGGGGTAGGATGGGAGGGAAAGGGGGCGGGGGGGATTTCGAGCTGTGGTAGAGTTGTGTAGGGTCTCTGCTCTTTCAGGCTGTACGTGGGGTTTTCATTGAACCAGGAGGTTAATTAACAAAACAAAAATAAAAAACAGAAAAACAATCCAAGTTGCACGGTTACCACTTTCCGATAAAATATTACAAACAAACAAAAACAAAAAAAGAAAAAGCAGAAGGATGTGTAAGGAAAGGTATGCTGGCAACTTCTAGAAGTTCCAAGACAGATGTGGTTAGTACATAACTCTGACAAATCAGAACCAGAAGGATTTCGGAGAGAGTATAGTACACCATGAACGCCATCGCCATCAAAGAGAACAGGCCCCATTGGTTTCTGAGTGGACACAGGTGAGGGGTTTGGTGTTGGGTTTGTTTTGGAGATGATCATGAAGATGAAGAAAGGGCCTCCATCTTACAGCAATGGGGATCATGTGACCACAACAAGTAACCAGGGAGAGAGAGAGAGAGAGAGAGAGAGAGATGGTGGTTCTCTTTGGTTAGTGATGGCCACATTTTCCTGCCACGATCCAGCGCAAACACCTTCTGACCGATCGAGGACCAATTTAAATCACATTAAAATCTGTCATTTGTGTTTCCTGACTAAAAACTTTTACAAGCATATCAAAAATGTTCTTTCTGAGGAACGTCATGGAAGAGGTTCTGCTTATTAATAAAAAATAAAAACAGATAAATAAGTGCAGGAGAAGGCGGTTTGCGCTGGTCTGTGGACGAGGAAGAACTTTTACAGCTCAATAGCTCACACTCTCAACAAGACGCTCGACAAGAAGGAGGAAAAAATAAAACACCAAAATAATAATTATAATAATAATAAAAAACGGGACATAAAAGACATTTAGGTAGCATATCTCCATGGATCCCATGTTGCTGCTTTTGATTCTCCGATGTGTGCCGGTGACTGGAGGCTTCGCTGTGTCGGCTCTTTGTTGCGGCGTGTTTGTGTGTGAGCGAGTGTTTTAGCCGTTCTGTTCAAATGTATGTGTGTGTGTTGCTCATGTTTCACAGCTACATGTTTAAAAACCTACGGCTGAAGCTCTTTTTCGCAGCTTCTTGTGCACACACCAGTCCATGCTTATAGCGGTTGGATAAGATAAAGGTTTATTTATCAACAGAAGCTTTAAATTAGACCTATACATCCCATCATTTCTGCCATCTTTACAGAGATAGTGCCTACTGCGGATCGGATATATACATGTCGTGATCCGTTCGTCCATACTTAATAGACAATGAATAAAACAACCGTGATGGCAGAAAAAAAAGAAAAGAAAAAGGCTATATAATTTAAAAATCCATGAATGAGGTAACAATTCACAGTACAAATCCTTCAAGTCTTTTTTTCTTCTTCTTTAAGAACTTAAAAACCTGCATAAAGTCAGAAAATAGAATAAAGTAAAATAAAATCTTTACAAATGATACTCCTTAAGAGGTTTTCACTCGGACATGCACTCCGACATTCCCTTCTGAACTAAAGAGCGTGTGTGTGTGTGTGTTGGTGGATCTCCTGAGCTAAAAGAAGGAGTAGTGAGGGATGGGGTAGGTGGGCACTTTCATGACGGGCAACAGAAGCATTCTCTTGGGCAAACCTAGAAAGAGAATGAGAAGAGGACTGGACATGAGTGCAGGAGTTCAAGAAGGAGAAAACCTAATGATCTGCTGGTGAACACTGTTAGCGCCTCATTTGTGCATGTGTGTGTGAGACAGACAGAGAGAGAAAGAAAGAAAGAGAGAGAGAGAGAGAGAGAGAGAGAGAGAGAGAGAGAGAGCAAGGCGGGTCAGTAGGCCAGGTGATAGGGCCATCATTAGTCCAAACAGGAAGCGAATGCAGAAGACTGAATTTTTGAGGAGAAAATTAAACTTTGTGTGGTGGTCTGGGAAAATCCCTCAAGTCTGGACAAATTCTGGAAAATTTCTGCTTTACCTTTAGCCAATTGTGTGTGTGTGTGTGTGTGTGTGTGTGTGTGTGTGTTCTGGTTTCTGGAGAGTCACAGAAACACAAACAGCCTTTTTAAAACTACAGTGTGAGAATGGACATTTCACTTTTCTCTCTCTGGTGTTGTTTTTAAATATTTTATACCACAGATGCTGGAATCTGATTGGTCAGAAGTGTGTTGGTGTGTTATTCTATAGTTCAGCTGTTTCTATAGTAACAGCGTGTTATTCCTTCCTTAATGAACAAAATGTCAGATGTGGAGATGAGAGCTTAGTTTAATGTGTGAGAGTGGGGAAAAAAGGGGGCGGGGCTTCAGCAATTTTATATGTTGATTTGCTGATCTGCTGTTTTTAGCAAGGTCTGTGGTGTAGATATTACTTCTAACTCATCACAGCGATCTCTGATGTCAAGAGAAAATGGATGTATAAGTAAAATGTATAGGTCTTGTGTTGTTCCTTTATTGTCCATTTTTAAAATGCTGCTTGTTTAAAAACGTAGTCCATAAGCATGTGTAGCTCTCAGAACTACACACACACACACACACACACACACACACACACACACACGAGAAAATATCAAAATGTGACCATGTGAAGGCTTTTCCCAGAACACACATGTATTCTCATTGCTTCTATATTCAACTGTAAACTATTTAGGATCGTCCTGCTCCACTTACAGATCTCTCCACATGTACATTTTTGGTAAAGAAGCTTCTGGTTTGTTTGCTTTGCTCTGGAGTGCTTCATCATACTGTGTGTGTGTGTGTGTGTGTGTGTCTCCCAGTCCCAGTTTAGAAATCACAAAGCAGCAACAGGAGGCAGAGGTTTGGACAGCATTGGATGATTTGAGTGAGAGGAACATGCACACAGCTCTCCGAGACCAGAGAGACAACAGAGAGAGACAACAGAGAGAGAAAGAGAGACAACAGAGAGAAAGAGAGAGAGAGAGAGACAACAAAGAGAGACAGACAACAGAGAGAGAGAGAGAGAGAGAGAGAGAGAGACAACAGAGAGAGAGAGAGAGAAAGACAGACAACAGAGAGAGAGAGAGAGAGAGAGAGAGAGAGAGACAACAGAGAGAGAGAGAGAGAGAGAGAGAGAGAGAGAGAGAGCACTGGTCTCCTACAGCACCATACCGGGCTTTCCTTCACCCAGAGGAGCGCTCAATTATGTGGCAGGCAGAGAGCAGAACCACAGTTTACCCCAAACAGCCATCAGGGATTATTCTGTTTCTTTCTGCCCCACACATAAAGTTCATTCAAAGCAGCTTTGACCAGGAGAGACCAGAGAGACACACTCGAGAGAGAAATGTGTTACTGAGCTCGTGTACGTGTGTGTGGGTGTGTGCGAGAGAACTTCCAGTATAGGCCACACCCACTTCCAGTCTTAATCTTGAATATTTTTTTCAGCACTAAATGATAAACAGCACTGTGTTACACCTGGAGCATTAGTGTAACTTTGTGTGTGCGCACATGTGCATGTGTGTGTATGATGTGTGCATGTTTGTGTGCACGTGTATGATGTGTGTGTACTGTGTGTGTGTATAACATGTGCGCGTGTATATGATGTGTATAACGTGTGTGTGTGAGTAAACACTGAAATATTTCTCCATGCAGGTGTTTACACAGAGCTCCTCAGCGTTCTGATGCGTGTCATTACTGTGCAAACAATGTTGTGTGTGTTTACACTCCACTTTAAAAGCGTTTCTATATAGCTGAACCTTGGAGTTCTAGCTATGTGCTCTGTGCGTGTGTGTGTGTGTGTGTGTGTGTGTGCGCGGCGATGAAACAAACACACCAGTCGTCTGCAGCTCTATCACACTGAGAGCAACAGCTGGCTGTGTTTGGCATCGAGAGCACACATGGAACGAACAGGATTATTCCCTCAACACACCAATCAGTAAAACATACACCACCATCGACTGGACGTCTGACTCTGAGTGTGAGCTGCACTGGAACGTTTCATTACAGCATCAGGAACACAGGACGCATGTTTACTCCAAACTCACTCCTGGGGGTGAAAAGTGAGGACTGAAACACAGTGTGGGTGGAGCTATTATAGAAACATCATTAACAGTACACACTCAGGAACACACCACATCCTACATTTCATCAATTTAGTGTGAATGCTCATGAACCAAGTTACTGCACTTTCATTACAGCAGCTATAAACACTCATTCCCTCATCAGCCTCTCTTCATTCTTCAAATGAATAAAACATCAGACATTAGTGCAAAATAATAATAACACTAAAAATCACAGCTTGTCATGTGTAAACTCCTGTCTTAGAAGTTACAGCTTCACCTCTGACTGACACTGGAGACTCCTTCCACAGACATCTCCAGAAAAAGTCCCCCGTGTCGATTAGCGCTTAAAGTATAACATGAGGACATTTTTTCTCCTTGTGGAAAACTGCACCGTATCCATCGTTCTTTTATTCTAATACTCATATTCTAACGAGCTGTTGCTATGGAAACAATAAGAGTTATTATAACGAGTGCATTGATAGACCTGCGCTACCATCCGAGCTGCTGTTAGAGACAACACCTTCTGTTAAAAAAATAAATAAATAAATAAATTGTTCAGTGGCACTGTGGTGTAAATATTTATGCGGAACATTGTTATAAGACGTTTTTATGAATTGCAGATTACGAGGCTCTGGTGGTGTAATGAATCCACACATGACCTTCAGAAACGACCGGAACCTAGTTTTATACAGGATCACAGATAACAGACAGAAGTCTCTGAAAGCAGAATTAGCCCTTAGTCTTCTGTTGTATGTGAGTTTGGAGTTAACAGGGTTTCTGTTCGAGTCCAGCGTATTGAATCCGTGTGTAAAGAGGTGGGTAAGGAACAATGGAGTTGTATGTACACAATGTATAGAAGTGTGTATATATAAATGTACAGTGTGCTGGGGTGTGTGTGTGGGTGTGTGTGTATTTATAGCCTCTGTGTTTGATCCTCTCTCTCTCTGTGGTCAGGGCTGCTTTGAATGAATGCGGTATCTCAGTGCTATAGACAACAGGAGCCATTCTGACACTGCAAAAAGAGACATATGTCCAGACTGGGGGACATGAGGACATGGGGACTGGGGAAAGCAGGCAGACTCAGACGAGCAGCACCGACACACCCAGCCGAAGCGAAGCAAGGCTTGCTCCAACCACAGGAAGAACCAAAAGGTTATGAGCCTGTCCTCCCGTTGGCCAGGGGATCTACCAGCGAAGGTTCTTACTGAGACAAGATGGCTGGCTTTAAACACGCTCAAGGCCCAATTGAGAGCTGAGTAAGTAAGTAGGGGAAAAGGAATATGGGCAGATTTGGACCCTAGATTTGCACCGTGGACGGGGAAGGGTGAGGGTTAAAGGGGGGAGGGCTGGGGCAAGGGGTACGTACCGTATGCAGGAGCAGCAGCTGCAGCGCTGTAGCCATACGGGCTTCCGAAACCTGCAGGGAGACCATTTCACACACACTGTTACACAGAAACTTTTACAGTCACATTAAACACACTGGACTAAATTAAAGCACATCACTGACCAACTCCACACACAAGGGTGGATTAACACTTAAGAGGGGTTTGTTTTCAAGTACACACACATTTCAACCACAGCGCTGTAGAATTCTGGATTCTGATTGGTCAGATGGTGACCGGCAACAGAACTTGTTTCCGTGACGATTCACTGTACTATAAAAAGAATGATGTGTCTTTCTTTAATACATAAAAATGGAGTCGTTGACATGTAGCAGTGGTATAAGAGGAATAAGATGCTTAGGGATGTGTGGTTGTAGGAAAATGACTTCATTACACCCCCACCTGGTGTGACGTAGCCTGGTGCGGCCGCGCTGACGAAGGCTCCTCTTGCGAGTGCAGCTCTTCCTCTTCCACGAGCAGCCTGAGCTGCAACAGCAGAGGCGGCGGCGGCAGCGGCAGCGATCGCTCCTTTATTCTACACACACACACACACACACACACACACACACACACACACACACACACACACACACACACACACACACAATGACTCCAAGCTCTAAAGCTGGAAGGTGTGACATTCTTAAAAACTAGAGATGCATGAAAGCTCAGATTTTGTTGTCAGATATTAGCTAAACATTATAGCTAATTTATTTAGGTAAATATTTCATACCAATGTCCAATCACTGGATCTTATTCTTTCTGTTTTGTTTTTTTCTTCTTTACATTTTCGGTCCACTCGATTTTTTTTCCCTAGTTTACTATTAAAATATCTAGTACATCACTTCCTTTTCTGCTATGATTTAATAGACAGTCAGTGTGTGTACACATTTACAGGAAGTGGAACTGGATGGTGTCTTTGAGCTCAAGGTCAGAGTATTGATAATCGATGTAAAGACCTTTCAGGACATCCAGCTCATCACTGATCACATTACTCGAGAGAGCTGAGCTGAGCCGAGCCCGGTCCAGTATCCAGAGGATTAAAGCGCTGTTTATCGATTATCGAGGACGACGACTGACCTGAGGGAGGATTTTTTTCTTCTTGTTGCCGGCAGCATTGGGTCCCGAGAACAGTTTCTCCAGAGCGGCGAGGGCGGCGCTAGCTTTGGCTACCTTTTTATTAGGTCCCGCGCCCCGAAACTTCTGTCCGTCGACCTCCACCTAACAAGAAGATCAGATCAGATTGTTTTGTTGATAGAAAACCACAAAGAGATGGTTGTCAGAACAGGATTGTCCCGCGACTCGCCTCCATGACGAAACGTTTGTCGTGGCTGCCGCCGCTCTCGGAGATCAGCTCATATTTGAGGCCTCGCCGTTTCTCGTTCAGCTCCATCACTGGGTTCTTACCACTCGCCGTCAGAATAGGACCCTGAGTTCGCACCTACACACAGAAACACACACAAGCTCCTCAGAAGCTGCTGCTGTACAGTCTGTGCAGATTTCAGTATCATTCTATACACAGCAACATGCTGCTATTTAGCCAACATCATTCCGTTTCCTTTCAGTCTTTTATAAACAAACAGTAATCCGAGGATAAACAGATTCACGATAAATTAAAATCACACAATAAACACCTAATTGGGACAAGACAAGCTGATGTACAAGTTTTTATCTTTTATCTGGTACAGCAGCTCAGACATGTTGCTGTAACCAGATTAAGGTTGTTTTCACACCTATTAGTTTGTCTGGAAAGTGTTTGGTTTCACACTGCATGCAATTATACAAATTAACAAGCAAAAAAAAAAAAAACCTCATAGGCCGAAATATATATATGGGTAGATTTTTACTTCCTCTTTTATGTATTTCCAGTGCTGCACCAATACACCCGTAGATAACTATATAAATAACTACTTTACTACATTGTGTGTGTTTATTTCCTCATTTTGTTTTGTTTAGAGTTTATTAGAATGGAAGATGTTTCCAGACCTGAGACACAGACACAGTGTGTTAACAGACAATGGCTCTAAGATTTCTCATTTAATTTTAACTTCTAAACAAGAAGAAAGAAGAAGAAATAGCCTTTATTTGTCTCACACACATTACAGCACAGTGAAATTCTTTCTTTGCATATCCCAGCCTTGGAGGTTGGGGTCAGAGCGCAGGGTCAGCCATGAGACACTGCCCCTGGAGTAGAGAGGGTTAAAGGCCTTGCTCAAGGGCCCAACAGTGGCAACTTGGCGATGCTGGGGCTTGAACCCCCGATCTTCTGGTCAACGACCCAGAGCCTTAACCACTTGAGCTACTACTGCAATGTTTGAGCTTTACAAAATCAGAGAAACCGAATAAAGGTCTAATTTTATGGGAGTGAGCTCCACTTGTCACGTATCTAGGGCATTAATACGGGAAATTTCTGGAACAAACCCATGATCCAACACACTTGGATCTGATTGTCTGATTATAGTGAGGAAAGGGAATCTGTAAGGAGAGAGAGAGAGAGAGAGAGAGAGAGAGAGAGTGTTTGTGTGTGTATACCTCCAGTGTGCTGGAGCTGTCTGTGGAGTGTGATGTGTTATTGCTTGAGTGTGTGGATGTCTCGCTCTTGCCCTCACTGTCCGACTTCTCATCTGCACTCATGGAGTCCAGGTCTGTGTCAAAGCCTGTTGGGTAACCCATCGCCTGCAGCACCTGCCAGTCACACACACACACACACACACACACACAATTGTTTGTTTCTTTTTCAACAATTAATGGTGACCATTTTAGAATTTCTTCCTCATTCCCCACATTACACAGACACATCTCTGACATTTCCTGCATATGTAAACCACTACATTTAAATTATATTTTTATTAAATTTATAACAAATCCTGCTGCTTGCTTTGGGGAATTGAGGGACCTTGTTTTTTCTAGATTGTTTATAAAGAGCATATAACACATTTATTTGGTCTTATTAACTATAAGAGAGACTGGTGAGATAAAACAGCTCCACGTGTGGTGTGTTATTCCTTACATAATATCTGCTTAAGTTTCTTCTATAAGACGGCTTTAGAGAATTTATATTATACATTATATCAAACATTTTTTAATCATTTTCCAATATAAGGAAATATAGAATTGCACTGCTGCTGTTATTGAGGATTTCAGAATTTGAAGAGTGCACCCTTTTTCCTGGTTATACTGAATTGGATTAAGTCAGAAAGTGCTATTCTGCTCAGTGATTCAATTCTCAGCATCCTTCTGGCTGAATCGTGTGTGTGTGTGTGTGTGTGTGTGTGTGTACCCTAACTGGTGCCTTTTATGGCTGTGCTCTGGAGGAAAGAGGATTAGACCGGCTCGCTTCTCCAAAGTCGCTTTGTTCACAATCAGCCTGGAACGCCACAAATTCTGACCCCAGCGTTACTGTGCCCGCTGAGAGTGTGTGTGTGTGTGCGTGTGTGTGTGTACTGCATAGTCACAGCTGTAGTTTACTGGTAGGCTCTGTTACATCACCAAGGTCTGTACTGTGTTAGCTCTATGTGACAAATTCGCTTTGTGTTTTGTTTCTACGGTAACACAGCCGGGGTTCGGGTTTTAGGAGAATTTAAGAGGTTCAGCTTTATTTATTTATTTATTTTTATCTGCACAGGGATGCAGTGAAGATTTGAAAGCATTAAGGAAGATGAAGCAGGAATGTGAGTGTCTGTCTTTTTTTTCTCAGACGTTACCTTAACAGCTACGTGCAGCTTAGCCGTTTTCTTTGAAGAGCCCGAGGCTTCATAGACGGTTCCATCCACATCTACGGACATGGTGAAGACCGGAGCGTGAACCGGACCGGACTGAGACAGGAGCTTGTACTGCAGGCCCGGGCGGATCTGATTCAACCGCATGAGGGCATTCATGGGCTGGTTGGAGTCTATTGCTTTACTGTCTAAAACTGAGAGAGAGAGAGAGAGAGAGAGCGAGAGAGCGAGAGAGAGAGAGAGGGAGAGAGGGAGAGGAATAGAGAAGGAGAGAGAGGGAGAGAGATGGAGAGAGGGAGAGAGAGAGAGAGAGGGAGAGGAATAGAGAAGGAGAGAGATGGAGAGAGGGAGAGAAGGTGAGAGAGGGAGGGAGAGCGAGAGAAAGGGAGGAAGAGAGAAAGGGCAGAAGGGAGAAGAAGAGACAGAGAGAGAAGAATGAGAGAAAGTGTAAAAATGTGTGAATGTGTGTGTGTGTGTAGATATGACAGAAAAAACAAACAGAATGACAGAGTTAAATATAGAAAAAAGAAAAAAAAAAAGACAGAGGAAGAAGTAGAAAAATAAACAGAGACAAACAGGGTACATTTACATCATTTAGCCATCAGAGAGAAGGAGAGAGAGAGAGAGAGAGAGAGATGGAAGGAGTGAGAGAGAGATAGGACAGAAAGAGAGAGAGATCCTTGGGAAACTTATAAGTGTAGCACTCTGTCTCTCTCCTTGGTGATCTACATCTCACGGTGTTTCTGACCCGATCTATTGTGGGCTTAATGGCTAAATTCTGCTCCTCTGTGAGCCGATTTGCTGAAACAGCGCTGGACGGGTCACTGATTGACTCGCTGAGAAATTACAAATCAATGGCATCGACTGACCGTGTGTCCTTAGTGAGAAACATCAGCAATTAGGAGGTTAGAGAGGAGAGAGACAGAGAGAGAGAACAGAGTAGAAGTGTGGAAGGCCATAAACCAACAGAAACAAACAAGCAGAAGGAGAAAGAGACGGAAGGAAACATTATGTGAAGAACAGAAAACTGAGAGCTGTAAGAGCTTCCCCTCAAACAAACAAATAAACCACAGAGGGGGAAGAAAAGCAGAAGTCACACAGCTAGACAGAGACATGTGGGTGGATGATATTACTCTGAACGCTGTGTGTGTGTGTGTGTGTCACCTTTTCTCAGGTTGCGTTTCATTTTCTTGATGAGGTCTTTGTCGTCCATCAGGCCATCCTCATAGGGCCTCTTCAGCCCTGATCCTGATTAACATCCTCAGCATTAATAAACGCAATAACAACTCAATATTTCAAAATGATAATGATCAAACCATTTAAAATATTCAATGTGTAAGAGTAAGAGCTTCTGAGGAGGTGAAGGATTACTACTACAACACCACACAGTGGTGGGGGAAGATGGGGGGGCAGTAAGAGAGAGAGGGAGCGAGAGGAGGAGGGAGAGATAGGGGAGGGAGAGGGAGAAAGAGAGAGGGAGAAGGAGGGATAAAGGCAAGGAGATAGAAAGAGACAGGCTGTATTTTAAACACACGTTTACACATGTACATGTGAACACACAAACACACCTTCTTTATCTGACCAGGGGTATTTTGATGAGGGTTTGTTGGAGGGAAGTGGATCCATCTCCAAGACCTTGTAGATCTGACCAAAAGCCATCAGCCGGAGGGCGTGCTGCAACACACACACAGAGTTATAAAGCCAATCTTGTGTGCAGCACACAGTACAATGACAGATCATTCACAGAAGCAATGCTGAGCTACATGAGGCGTAAAAACATCCACGTTTCCTTTACCACGCCGCCATGCCGTTATTTTTCACCTTGATGAAACTCTTCGGTCTGAGCCGTGACCTCAAGGTCACTCTCGCGGCTTAGAAACAGCAGTGTGTTTAGCTGGAGGTTCATGGAGGAAGAAAAAAAACAACAAAAAAAAACACTGCGCTGATGGATTCTTGCCAAAGATTGCCATTAGGAGAAGAGGCAGGGGTCAGATCCTTTCAGAAAGGATAAATACAGCAGGTCAGTCTGAACCACGACACAGTGTGCATTAACACATTGAGCTTCCTCAGGCTCCTGAAGCAGAGCTGCAGTATGGCTCAACTACGCAGGTCACTCACACACACACACACACACACACAATTAAAACTGTGGCTGAGAGACGTATGAAAGTTAGAAAGTCTGTAAGTATATAATGGACAAATCTGATGAGCACTGTATTTGTATTTCCTCTGCAAATATTTATTAGACAACATGTTTATCATTTATGCACGTTGTTAGCACCTAAAGGTGCGCGGCTCTATGGATAATATTAGCTGTGAAGCCAATGTGGCCTTTTGCATGTTATTAGCACTGTAGGAGGTGTGGCTTTATGGCCTCTCTATGTCGGTTCCAGTGTAGGAGACACAGTGAAGGAGGTATGGCTTCTTTATCTGTCACGTCTCTGTGAAGAAGGCGTGGCCTTTGTACATATCCCTCACAAAGAAGGTGTGGCCTTTGTACATGTCCCGCACAAAGAAGGCGTGGCCTTTGTACATGTCCCGCACAAAGAAGGCGTGGCCTTTGTACATGTCCCGCACAAAGAAGGCGTGGCCTTTGTACATGTCCCGCACAAAGAAGGCGTGGCCTTTGTACGTGTTCCTCACAAAGAAGGCGTGGCCTCCCTGTATGTCAGTACCAGTAAAAGAGACTTCTGGAATACTAAACATTCTTTTGTTTGCTGGACAACTAAATGAGCTTGCTAATAAAACAGTGTAAACGAAAAAGCAGTCAAGCTGCTCGGCGTGTTTGCCAAGTTTATTTATTAATTAACACACTGTGCAGCAGTGATGAGGGACATCATCATCCTCCTCCTCCTCCTCCTCATCAGATCAAACACAAACGATTAGAGTAAAAGGTTTGCTAAAGTCTAATCTACCAAAGCTAATCACTGTGTTTGTGTGCATAGCTGCTGTTTTGAAAGCCACACACACACACACACGTATCAGCTGAAATATGCAGGTAGCTATTTTTACCATCAATTACTGTAATTAAAACTAGAAGAAAAAAAATACAAATGGTCAGTAAGTATCCAGTTCTGTTGGAGTAAACACTCCGCTCCTCACTACTGCTTCACCATGTCACCATAAACTGCTCTGAAAAGGAGCGCTGCTTATTAAACCTGCCCACTGAGGCTTTAACTGAGGAGTTCGCGGATGTGGAAACAAGCTGCACATTTATTTAAAAAGCCAAATTAGCATTCTGCAGAGTCAGGAATGCAGGATGGGGAAAGCTGACTGGTCATTTCCTGTGTTAGTGGAGTGTGAAGTGTTTGCTGCTGTTGCTGGAGTTCATGTTAGAACAGGGAGGACAGGAAGCTCTCAGAATTTCACACAAGGCTGTTATGAGACTTTATAAGCTCGGTTTTGTAGGTCACGTGGCGACATGGCTTGCAGAAATAAGCCAGATGACTAGCTAGGTTACGTAGGTTAACAGCTTATGTAGGTTCTGTGTAACTCTATAAACAAAGCTGTTTGGATTACTGGAAGATGCTTTTGTTTTTTTTATTCTTTCCAAATAAATGCACTATTTTCTGGAACTACAATTTATGCTACACCCTAGCAACAATCTAGCAACCACATAACACCCTAGCAACAACCTGAATTATTATAATCGATGTAGATCCCAGAGATGGTGTGGTTGTGCTTCCAGGAAAGGTGAGAATTATGGTTGAAATGTTTAAGTGTAAACTCTAACCCTAGTGTAATTCAGCTGAAGACAGCGCAACCAACACTAGCAACACCCTAACAACCTTCTGAGGTTACACAGCAAACAACTCTCAACACCCTATGAACTACCTGGAAACCCAGAACAACCACAGATCCACACTCTACAACACCACAGAGAACATCTAGCACCCACCTATCAACCTTATAACGACCTGAAATGCCATAACAGCAGTCTCAAAATCATCTAGAAAGACCAAACATCCACCTGAAACACCATAGCAACCATCTAGCTACCATCGTCTTAACAACTATTTGCAATTAAATAGCAACCACCGTTCAACACCCTAGCAACCACCTCAAAACTCATAGCAAGCACCAATGAACACTCAAGCAGCCACCCCAAAGGTCATAGCAACCACCATTCAACACCCTAGAAACCAAAGTTCAACACCTGAGCAACCACCATTAAAATCCCATAGCAAGCACCAATTAACACCCAAGCAGTCACCGCAAGCGTCATAGCAACCACTGTTCAACACCCTAGCAACCATTCAACATGCCAGAAACCACATTGAAACCCATATCAAGCACCAATTAACACCCAAGCAGCCGTCCCAAAGGTCATAGCAACCACCTGAATAACACTGAGGAACACCCTTGTATGCTTAAATAACCAAGGCATCAGACGGATTTTGTTATTTTGCGGAGTTATGTGATGTAAAGTTACACTGTGGTCATAATTAAGTAGAAAAAGTGCCACAATAATAACGGTGCTAGTTGAGAGGTGAAGTGAGAGAGAGAGGAGAATAAAGAAAAGGAGGCAATTCACCCAAAATCTGCAAGTCCCCAAAGATCTTCTGCAACATAATTAAACATTCTAGTATCATTTTCACCTTCCTTCAGTAGAGAGATCTGTTTTAATCATGGAGTGCCTACACACACACACACACACACACACACACACAGGTACAACCCTTTTTTCACAGACATCAGAGAGCCAGAGCTGCTGATTGATGATGGGTGTGTGTGTATGTGTGTGTGTGTGTTCACCAGCACAGATAAGGCAGAGGTGTGGGCTTGTGTGTGTCAGACAGCAGTAATGGGAAGACAGCAGATAAGATAAGCCTGTAAGTCTCTTTCTATCTCTTTACCTTATTCTCTGGCTAAGCTCACAGTTCACACACATGCATGTGTACACACACACACACACACAGCTCAGTAATCTGAGCCGGAGTGAGAGATCACCACTCATTACTCTATGCTGTCCATCCTCACCTGTCTCTCTGATTTATAATTCACAAATCAGGGAAAGACTCGAGGTCAAATCCACTCTCATGCTATTGGATATCAGACGTGACTGGAGCGTGAGGTCACCTGTGCACTGTACGTGATGGCCTCCGCCTGCTCGTCCGTCATGGCCGCCAGCGTGTCCGTCGGGTTCTTTTCACATGGATCGTGCAGGCCCGGTCCACCTGAGGACAGAGGAAACTCTTCTTACATGGAGGTCAAACCAACAAGCGCCCATAATGGATGGGGGAAAATCTTGGACGTTGTCGAGTTAGCATGCCAGACACACAACGCTAGGTGACTCTCACAGCTCTCAGAGTCCCTGTAACCCAGCGGTCAGGCATGTACAGTTCAGAGTTCAGCTCAGTCATGACAACCATCACGACAATGGTCTGTTAAATGTGTACACACCCCCCCCCCCCATTTGAGGTCATTTTCCCCAAAAACCGTTCCATCATTACCATTTAAACCATAACATGACTCTGTATCATTAAGGGACATTAAGGGACTCGTACCTCCTGCGTAATAAATCTGCTTCATTTTTTTACATTAAGCTCCTTTACCTGACCCTCATGCCCTGTGCTGCTCTTCTACACTGCCCACACCGCTGTCCGGCCCTTTGCCCTTCAGCTACAGTGAATTACGCTTGGCAAAACAAGGTCAGGGAAGACGCTAGGCTAGCCCCGCTCATGTAGAGCTGATTAAATATTAACGTGTGCATCTTTCACTATTAATTAATTATAACTACATAAAAGCATGTGAGCAATGCAGAGGAACTGGTTAAAACCCGGGACAGAGGAAAGGAGGTCAATTTAACCCTCGCAAGCCCGAGACACGTCAAAGCTTCACACTATGAGGTTTTATTTCTTTAATTCAATTCAATTCAATTTATTTTGTATAGCACCTTTTACAATGAACATTGTCTCAAAGCAGCTTTACAAAAGAAGAGAAACACAGAAAGGAGAGGGGAAAATATATAACTAAATAACTAGAAATAAGAATAAATTATTAAATTAAATTATTAAATTATTTTATCCCTAATGAGAAGCCTGTGGCGACAGTGGCAAGGAAAAACTCCCTGTGATGATATGAGGAAGAAACCTTGAGAGGAACCAGGCTCAGAAGGGAACCCATCCTCATTTGGGTGACACTGGACAGTAAATAATGTAACTGTGCTGTAGTAGAAAGGACATTAATCAGCTAATCGATGGCCCATGAACTATTAGGTCAGTGTAGATTCTAAGGTCATTATAGACACTAATTCCTTGCTGTCACAAGCTGACAGATGAAATAGCAGATCTGTGACGGTGTGAAAGTCCCCAAGTGGCTCTGTCCATGGCTTCTTTACTATTTCGTTTAAATCGAGATCATCCTGTTCTCTCGTATCCCTGAAGCGGATTATGATGAAGACATTAATAATTGTCCTTTTCATTTCAGCGTCCACTCGGACTAGCATTATTGGGTAGTTTGTTGAGGGTAAGTAGCCGTGAATGGAGCAGGGCTGAGGTTATTACAGGAAACGTAGCGCTTGGCTAAAAGGCACAATACGAGGAACAAAAATAATCAGGCTGTCGGTACCACTGGTGCGGTTCATTCTATCTTTCTCTCTTATCCCTGTACGGCGTTTACCTGGGAGCAGGATCCCAGAGGCCAGACACTCCATGACCCTGCGCAGAGCCTCTCCCGCTCCCAGCGGCCGGTTGCACGTCGCGATGGCCTTCTCACACAGCAGCTCCAACGGCTAACGGGATGAAAGATGAAAAATAAATAAATAAACATCAGCGTCATAAAGTGTGACAAGTCAGGGCTAGCACAATGATATGCTAGAATTATTTAGCCAGGTGTACACCCTTACTGTCTGACATCAATGTGGAAAGATTTTCTCTATTCTTTCAGAACTTATCAGATATTAGAGAGGAAAAAATAAACTGGTTTTGGGTGGGAAATAAAATTGGAACTGGAAACGTTTACATATAAAGATGAACTCTTTATATTTATAAAAAAATAAATATATAGTGTTGATTATTTTGCTATAGTCATCCTATATCATGATCATTTTATCTAATTAATTTTTTTTTAATGCAGCCCTTTTACGATTACTAACTTTAATCTATTGAAAAAATGTTAACGAAGTCGAGCAGCACCACTCACCCATCCTTTGAGAGGTTCCCAGGCCGGCACTCGGTTGCACATGTCCCTCAGAATCCGTAAAACAATCACTCCGGATTTTAATCCGTTTACTCTCGCCTGAGGAGATACAGGTGTAACAGCATGAGCTAGCGACACCAACGGCACGCGCAACACCGTGTACCTTCGGTCTTACTCTGCTCTCAGTTAGTGTGCGAGTGTGAGAATATGGATCTCTGTGTGATCAGAGGTCCAGCGTGTTATGGGCTCGGGTGAGAAGGGAGACGGGGGGAGGAGGAGGAGGAGGAGAGTCCAGGTAAAAGCACTTGACATTTTTGTTTTCAATGACAAACAAGCAGGTTACAAAAAATAAACAAACAAGGCAAAAAAATAAATAAATAAATAAAAAGTGTGTAACAATTGCTTTTGTAGCCTTACGATAACGACAGAACTGCTACTCTTTGTGTTTATAGTTTGTTGTTTTGTTTTGAACTGAAGGTCATAAGGCTACAATAACAATGAGAGAAAGAGAGCGCCAACCTGGAACCATTTAGCATGTCGCAGAGAGGCCAGCGCCACCAGGCACCTCTGTCTATCCAGCAGGTCCGACGGCTCGCTCGCCTCAACAGCGCTCTCTATCGGCGAGAAGAACGGGACAAGAAATCAAATCACACACACATACACACTCGCACGCACACACACACATACGCACACAATGGCTCTGTTAAGGTTCGGCAGTGTTGAGGGGTGGGGGGCGGCAATGCTGAGTGACCGAAGTCCAGTGCATCCGAATGAGATGAGATTTGACCGATATTATGCCACGCGCCTGCTGATGTATTTGGGTCAAACTTTGTTTAAAAAGGGAAAAAAAAGTCTCTATCGCAGCACGGGTCATGGGTCAGGTTTATTTGAACACACTTCTTCTGATACGTTATCGTTTCTAGATTAGCAGCTCATTCACAGGTATTTATAAACGTTTGATAATTGTGTTATAACAACAAAGCATTTCCTCTTTTCTAACAGGAAAGAGGTTTATTTCACTGAAAGAGTCTCTGCTCTGTAACGGTCAGTGCCTTTCTAGACACTGGAGTTCCTGTTAGTTCCTGTTACAGCACGTTATAGCAGCTACAAACAGCCCTCCCCTCCCCGGTCTCTCTTTTCCTCTCTTTAAGTAAACAGTAAACAACTCAACACACTTCACAGTGAGGGGTCAGTCCTCAGAGCCGTACTATAGACGTGACCCACTTGCTCTGAATCCATCCAATCCAACGTCTGCTGCCCTGAACATTTATTTATTTATTAGAGTAGAACTGTTTTTACTAGTGGGATTAAGTAGTGTGCAGGGATTACAGACTTCTACAAAACAGGAATATGGAGCAGATAACAGTTAACACTAATAACGTAGAACTAGAATTTTGCATTTCCAGAAGAAAATGCGTGTGATTGCGAAAAGCAAAGCAATATGTTGCTTAAACTATTGCAATACATTGTCAAATAGAAATTACAAGCTAAAGTTACAGTTTAAAAAGTTTAAGGTAGTATGTGGCTGTAGAGTAAGAAATCAAGTTGTAGGAACAGTTTAAAGATGATGCGACCTTAAAAACTCTCTCCTCCCTCACTCTAGCTGAGGTCACACACACAGAGTAGCGGTCTGAAGTCTGTGAAAAATGCATTTAAAAATTAATATAAAATAAACTATAACACGTATCAGCATGAAAAGTAATAGCACACTTAAGCACAACATGAGCAACATTTTAACGTTGGAACCATGTTTCTAGCTATTACCGTTTAGGACTAATAGCGTATATAATAAAATACTAAATAAATACTATAATAAATACTAATAGCCGGAATAATAATGATAAAGAGTGACGATAACAAGAGTGTGATTGCTTTCCTGAAGCTTTCCCTTGCTCATTGATGAGTTTATTATTATGATCTGCAGTTTGCCGTCTCCTGTAAGTCTGACTTGACCGCTTTTCGACATAAACTGCGGTTAAAAAGATCCCGACAAGAGCCGGGCATAGGATCGGTCAATTCGGTGCCATCTCATTGGCTGGCTGGAAACTGGGGCAGGGAGAGTGGGTGGGATTTGCTAACAGGTCTTAGCATGCCCATGCTGAGTTTCTGTATGAAACTCAACCATTTAAGCAGTCAGGGGCGATTGGGCGTGGCCTGATGGAGCGAAACATCAGACTCAGATCCAGAGAGATCTGCGCGTGCTAAGACCTTTAGCGAATCGGTGCCGGACCCCTCGGATCTACAGTGGAGTAAATGTTTACATGCAGTGGGCAATGTTAGAACATCTGTAAGAGACACACACACACACACACACAGAGGTGACTCATTACCTCTGAGTTCTCTGAGGAAGCAGTGGTGTTGTGCGGTGTGTATATAATGAATGCAATAAAAAAATAATAATAATAAAAAAAAAAATAAAGCTAAATCTGTAAGGGATTGGTGGAGAGAGGGGAAAAAAACGAGTGCAGGAGATTAATCACAGCGCTCTACGTAGAGATCAGGCGCTGATAATGAGAGTGTTCGTCTCTATTTCACTCTCCTGCATGGGATTTAATCAGAGCAGCACAGCTGAGACCCGCTTAACTACAGACACTCACTGAAACCCCGTCTGTCTCACTGTCTGCCTCTCTCTCTCTACTATCTTTCTCTATTGCTCTCTCTCTCAATCCATCTACATTCATCACTGTGTCTAGGTCTCTCTCTACCATTTCTTTCTCTCTCCTATCTCTCCCTCTCTATATCGCTCTCTCGTTCTCTCTCCCTACATTCATCTCTGTGTCTAGGACTTTCTCTCTACCATTTTTTTGTCTCCATTTCTCTCTCTCACTTTCAGTGTCTCTCTTTCCACATTTCTCTTTTTAACCCATTTCTCCCTCCCTCCCTCTATTTATCTCTTCATTTATGTGTGTCTCACACACTCTCTTTCTCTTATACTTCTGTGTCTCTCTTTATCTAGAACCTATAACTATGCACCCATCTGCCTCTTGATCTCTACCTCTTGCTCCACCTTTCTGCATCTTTTCAACACTCACTCTATCTCTGCTATTCTCTCTCTCTCTCATTCTCTGCTATTCTCTCTCTGGCTCTCTCATTCTCTCTCTCTCTCTCCCTCTCATTCTCTGCTATTCTCTCTCTGGCTCTCTCATTCTCTCTCTCTCTCTCTCTCTCTCTCTCTCTCTCTCTCTCTCACTGCTATTCTCTGTCTTTCTCTCCCACTACTTTTCTCCCTCTCTCTCTGTTTCTCTCTGCTATTCTCCCGCTCTCCCTCCCTCTCTCTCTCCACTATTCCCTCTTCCTCTCTGCTATTCTCCCTCTCCCTCCATCTCTCTCTCTCTCTCTGCTGTTCTCCCTCTCTCTCTGCTACCCCCCCACCCCCTCTCTGCTATTCTCTCTCTCTGGATAAAAGTTGCTCCACTTTTGGTTCTCTTTGATGCGTCTCTGTACGGATTTTTCTGGTCTATATCTGATGCGTCCTCAAGGCGCCTTTTTTCCTCATCAAAAGACATCAAATTATTTACTATGGGTTAAAGGAGCTGTGATTGAGGCGTGTCGTGGACGTGAGCTGCTCCACTCTATCAGAAGGAAACGTTTTGTTTTTTTTTAAGCAGGACAAAAGGAAACTGATGAGATTGTGGATTTGCTGAAGGATCTCAGGGTAAATGTAGCTGTTCCACTCAGGCGTGTTGCTGGACACACACTCAGGAAAATCAATTACACCTGCACTTCCTGTTAGCTGGCAGACTTAGCACATGGATCACAGATCAGTGGACATCAGGCGGCCTTTAAAATGTCTATGGTAGGATCAGGCATCACTCTGACCATGCAGGAAGCTCTATCTACTCATCTCTTACAGTGTGTGTGTGTGTGTGTGTGTGTGTGTGTGTGTGTGTCAGTCACAGAGATTGAGCTCAGAGATTAAGCCGTTCCTCATGGGGACAAGGTCTCTGACCCCAGTGACAAATATGAACGGTGATGTGAGCTACAGCTCTCTCTTTCCCTCTCCCTCTCTCTCTCTCTCTCTCTCTCTCTCACTCATCCCTCACATGTACAGAAAGATGGATGTAACTGATCTGTGAAGTTATTCATCTCTAAACGTGAATACACACTGCTCCACTTCCTAACCCAATCTCCATCCTCACATCTGACAGAGAGAGAAAGAAAGAGAGAGACAGACAAAAAGATAGAAATAAGAGAGAGAGAGAGAGAGAGGCAAAGAGACCAAGGAGAGAAGAATACAGAGTTATAAAGAGAGATGGAGAGGGCAAATTAGATAAATAAGTAATATCAAAGATTATAATAAAAGATTTCCTCTTCAGCTACTTCCTCAATCCATTGACAGGGCTTTGGGTCAGTCAGAGTTGTGTGTGTCCTCTGATAATAAAAGCATCCTTGCAATAAAAATGCAAATGTGCACACACTGATCTTTCCTTTTATTTATTTGCATTATCACATTTGTTTACCACCGCATACTCATACACACTCTCTCTCTCTCTCTCTCTCTCTTACACACACACACACACACACACACTAGCATGTACCTTGCTCTCCTGTCTCGCCATCCTCTCTGATCTGTGGAGAGGTGAGTGTGACCTTCAGTGTGAGTTTGGGCTCCGCTGTACTGCGAATCAAAATGGCCGCCTCGGGGACGCTGCCCTCTACCTCGTACTTCTCTCCTGTTAGTTTCTGTCGGGGAAGATCACAGGGTCACATGGTCACAGGATGACCGGCAAAATAGCCGGTCAAATGTTCAAAGATCATGTTAAATTTCACCACAAAACAAAAGAAAAGAAAAAAATCTAAACTTTTCAACTGAATGAGTCTTGCATAAACAATTAAATAATGATTTTTAATAATTAATAATAATAATAATAACAATAATAATATAATAATAATTCATAGCTTAAAAAGTGAATAAAAATAAATAACATGAATCAGAAAGTAAAGAGGAGAAAAAATGAAAATTATAATCATCGTGGGTAAGAGTCTATTTTGTGTTCTATGTGACATAAGCTGCTTGTGAGGCAGCAGAACATTAATGCCTCATTAATATGCAAATATATTCAAATATAACTTTAAAGTAATTAAAATACATTTTTACAAGAATTTAAAGTCGACCTTCTACACAACAAAGCCTCAGAATCTATTCCACACACGCACAGCTCTAATCTGTACTGTTCTTTTGATTTGAACGAGAGAATAAGCCTTTCATCCAGCCACTCTGTGTGTGTGTGTGTGTGTTAATGATAGACACAAGATGCTGTGTGCGTATCTTGTCTGTGTAAATTCATGACTCAAGGGCAGAGGGATTTATACTGAGAACGAGAGAGAGAGAGAGAGAGAGAGAGAGAGAAATTGGGACAGAAAGAGTGAGTGAGTGTGTGAGCGTGTGTGTGCGATGTGTGCAAGTGAGTGTCACTCTGCTGTCTGCAGTGAGTGTGTGTGTCTGCAATGTGTGCGAGTGTCAGTGTGTAGTCTGCAGTGAAAGTGAGTGTGTGTGAATGAGAGTGTATGTGCAAGTGAGTGTCACTGTGTTGTTCACAGTGTGTGTGTGTGTGTGTATCTGCGATGTGTGCATGCAAGTGTCTGTGTGGTGTCTGTCTGCAGTGTGTGTGTGTGTTTGATGTGTGCATGTGAGTGTCTGTTTGTTGTCTGCAGTGTGTCGTGTGTGTGTGTGTGTGTGTATTGACTAGGTGATCAGAACCCTGTGGTCTCCTGCCCTGCTGGGTTAGCTGTCTAATTAAGGGAAGCTTGTGGCTGGCAGGATCAGATTAATTACACACGATGAATATAAATAGACTGAGCTTGTTAGTGCCAGTGTTGCTGCCCTGTCTCTGTCTCTGACACACACACACACACACACACACACACACACACAGGTTCGTTCATGCTAGACAGTAGTATCCACAGCACCACTACTATAGCCAGCTAGTTTAAACGTGAAATGAAATAATGCTCTCATCAATCAGGGTCAAATCATTTCAGACTAGCAAACTGATCTAACGTTACAAGCAACCTAGTAACACACACTTATTGTGGCATGTGAGGAGGTGAGAGGAAACCACAGACCCATGTGTAGAAAAGGCAAGAACGAAGGAGAGAGAGAGAGAGAGATACCAGAAACATGACTGTGTGTGTGTCTCTATCTGCACTGGGAGGTTATCACAGACGGTACGCAGCAGTGTGTGTGTGTGTGTGTGTGTACCTCTATCTGCACTGGGAGGTTATCACAGACGGTACGCAGCAGTGTGTGTGTGTGTGTGTGTGTGTACCTCTATCTGCACTGGGAGGTTATCACAGACGGTACGCAGCAGTGTGTGTGTGTGTGTGTGTGTGTGTGTACCTCTATCTGCACTGGGAGGTTATCACAGACGGTACGCAGCAGTGTGTGTGTGTGTGTGTGTGTGTGTGTGTGTGTGTGTGTACCTCTATCTGCACTGGGAGGTTATCACAGACGGTACGCAGCAGTGTGTGTGTGTGTGTGTGTGTGTGTGTGTGTGTACCTCTATCTGCACTGGGAGGTTATCACAGACGGTACGCAGCAGTGTGTGTGTGTGTGTGTGTGTGTGTGTGTGTGTGTGTGTGTACCTCTATCTGCACTGGGAGGTTATCACAGACGGTACGCAGCAGTGTGTGTGTGTGTGTGTGTGTGTGTGTGTGTGTGTGTGTGTGTGTGTACCTCTATCTGCACTGGGAGGTTATCACAGACGGTACGCAGCAGTGTGTGTGTGTGTGTGTGTGTGTGTACCTCTATCTGCACTGGGAGGTTATCACAGACGGTACGCAACAGTGTGTGTGTGTGTGTGTGTGTGTGTGTGTGTACCTCTATCTGCACTGGGAGGTTATCACAGACGGTACGCAGCAGTGTGTGTGTGTGTGTGTGTGTGTGTGTGTGTGTGTGTACCTCTATCTGCACTGGGAGGTTATCACAGACGGTACGCAGCAGTGTGTGTGTGTGTGTGTGTGTGTGTGTGTGTGTGTGTACCTCTATCTGCACTGGGAGGTTATCACAGACGGTACGCAGCAGTGTGTGTGTGTGTGTGTGTGTACCTCTATCTGCACTGGGAGGTTATCACAGACGGTACGCAGCAGTGTGTGTGTGTGTGTGTGTGTACCTCTATCTGCACTGGGAGGTTATCACAGACGGTACGCAGCAGTGTGTGTGTGTGTGTGTGTGTGTGTGTGTGTGTGTGTGTGTGTGTACCTCTATCTGCACTGGGAGGTTATCACAGACGGTACGCAGCAGTGTGTGTGTGTGTGTGTGTGTGTGTGTGTGTGTGTGTACCTCTATCTGCACTGGGAGGTTATCACAGGCGGTACGCAGCAGTGTGTGTGTGTGTGTGTGTGTGTGTGTGTACCTCTATCTGCACTGGGAGGTTATCACAGGCGGTACGCAGCAGTGTGTGTGTGTGTGTGTGTGTGTGTGTGTGTGTGTGTGTGTGTGTACCTCTATCTGCACTGGGAGGTTATCACAGACGGTACGCAGCAGTGTGTGTGTGTGTGTGTGTGTGTGTGTACCTCTATCTGCACTGGGAGGTTATCACAGACGGTACGCAGCAGTGTGTGTGTGTGTGTGTGTGTGTGTGTGTGTGTGTGTGTGTGTACCTCTATCTGCACTGGGAGGTTATCACAGACGGTACGCAGCAGTGTGTGTGTGTGTGTACCTCTATCTGCACTGGGAGGTTATCACAGACGGTACGCAGCAGTGTGTGTGTGTGTGTGTGTGTGTGTGTGTGTACCTCTATCTGCACTGGGAGGTTATCACAGACGGTACGCAGCAGTGTGTGTGTGTACCTCTATCTGCACTGGGAGGTTATCACAGACGGTACGCAGCAGTGTGTGTGTGTGTGTGTACCTCTATCTGCACTGGGAGGTTATCACAGACGGTACGCAGCAGTGTGTGTGTGTGTGTGTACGTGTGTGTGTGTGTGTGTGTGTGTACCTCTATCTGCACTGGGAGGTTATCACAGACGGTACGCAGCAGTGTGTGTGTGTGTGTGTGTGTGTGTGTGTGTGTGTGTGTGTGTGTGTGTGTGTACCTCTATCTGCACTGGGAGGTTATCACAGACGGTACGCAGCAGTGTGTGTGTGTGTGTGTGTGTACCTCTATCTGCACTGGGAGGTTATCACAGACGGTACGCAGCAGTGTGTGTGTGTGTGTGTGTGTGTGTGTACCTCTATCTGCACTGGGAGGTTATCACAGACGGTACGCAGCAGTGTGTGTGTGTGTGTGTGTGTGTGTGTGTGTGTGTGTACCTCTATCTGCACTGGGAGGTTATCACAGACGGTACGCAGCAGTGTGTGTGTGTGTGTGTGTGTGTGTGTGTGTGTGTACCTCTATCTGCACTGGGAGGTTATCACAGACGGTACGCAGCAGTGTGTGTGTGTGTGTGTGTGTGTGTGTGTGTGTGTGTGTGTACCTCTATCTGCACTGGGAGGTTATCACAGACGGTACGCAGCAGTGTGTGTGTGTGTGTGTGTGTGTGTGTGTACCTCTATCTGCACTGGGAGGTTATCACAGACGGTACGCAGCAGTGTGTGTGTGTGTGTGTGTGTACCTCTATCTGCACTGGGAGGTTATCACAGACGGTACGCAGCAGTGTGTGTGTACGTGTGTGTGTGTGTGTGTACCTCTATCTGCACTGGGAGGTTATCACAGACGGTACGCAGCAGTGTGTGTGTGTGTGTGTGTGTGTGTGTGTGTGTGTGTACCTCTATCTGCACTGGGAGGTTATCACAGACGGTACGCAGCAGTGTGTGTGTGTGTGTGTGTGTGTGTGTGTGTGTGTGTACCTCTATCTGCACTGGGAGGTTATCACAGACGGTACGCAGCAGTGTGTGTGTGTGTGTGTGTGTGTACCTCTATCTGCACTGGGAGGTTATCACAGACGGTACGCAGCAGTGTGTGTGTGTGTGTGTGTGTGTGTGTGTGTGTGTACCTCTATCTGCACTGGGAGGTTATCACAGACGGTACGCAGCAGTGTGTGTGTGTGTGTGTGTGTGTACCTCTATCTGCACTGGGAGGTTATCACAGACGGTACGCAGCAGTGTGTGTGTGTGTGTGTGTGTGTGTGTACCTCTATCTGCACTGGGAGGTTATCACAGACGGTACGCAGCAGTGTGTGTGTGTGTGTGTGTGTGTACCTCTATCTGCACTGGGAGGTTATCACAGACGGTACGCAGCAGTGTGTGTGTGTGTGTGTGTGTGTGTGTACCTCTATCTGCACTGGGAGGTTATCACAGACGGTACGCAGCAGTGTGTGTGTGTGTGTGTGTGTGTGTGTGTGTGTGTACCTCTATCTGCACTGGGAGGTTATCACAGACGGTACGCAGCAGTGTGTGTGTGTGTGTGTGTGTGTGTACCTCTATCTGCACTGGGAGGTTATCACAGGCGGTACGCAGCAGTGTGTGTGTGTGTGTGTGTGTGTGTGTGTGTGTGTGTGTGTACCTCTATCTGCACTGGGAGGTTATCACAGACGGTACGCAGCAGTGTGTGTGTGTGTGTGTGTGTGTGTGTGTGTGTGTGTGTGTGTGTGTGTGTGTGTGTACCTCTATCTGCACTGGGAGGTTATCACAGACGGTACGCAGCAGTGTGTGTGTGTGTGTGTGTGTGTGTGTACCTCTATCTGCACTGGGAGGTTATCACAGACGGTACGCAGCAGTGTGTGTGTGTGTGTGTGTGTGTGTGTGTGTGTGTGTGTGTGTGTGTGTACCTCTATCTGCACTGGGAGGTTATCACAGACGGTACGCAGCAGTGTGTGTGTGTGTGTGTGTGTGTGTGTGTACCTCTATCTGCACTGGGAGGTTATCACAGACGGTACGCAGCAGTGTGTGTGTGTGTGTGTGTGTGTGTGTGTGTGTGTGTGTGTGTGTGTGTGTGTACCTCTATCTGCACTGGGAGGTTATCACAGACGGTACGCAGCAGTGTGTGTGTGTGTGTGTGTGTGTGTGTACCTCTATCTGCACTGGGAGGTTATCACAGACGGTACGCAGCAGTGTGTGTGTGTGTGTGTGTACCTCTATCTGCACTGGGAGGTTATCACAGACGGTACGCAGCAGTGTGTGTGTGTGTGTGTGTGTGTGTGTGTGTGTGTGTGTGTACCTCTATCTGCACTGGGAGGTTATCACAGACGGTACGCAGCAGTGTGTGTGTGTGTGTGTGTGTGTGTGTACCTCTATCTGCACTGGGAGGTTATCACAGACGGTACGCAGCAGTGTGTGTGTGTGTGTGTGTGTGTGTGTGTGTGTGTACCTCTATCTGCACTGGGAGGTTATCACAGACGGTACGCAGCAGTGTGTGTGTGTGTACCTCTATCTGCACTGGGAGGTTATCACAGACGGTACGCAGCAGTGTGTGTGTGTGTGTGTGTGTGTGTGTGTGTGTACCTCTATCTGCACTGGGAGGTTATCACAGACGGTACGCAGCAGTGTGTGTGTGTGTGTGTGTGTACCTCTATCTGCACTGGGAGGTTATCACAGACGGTACGCAGCAGTGTGTGTGTGTGTGTGTGTGTGTGTGTGTGTGTGTACCTCTATCTGCACTGGGAGGTTATCACAGACGGTACGCAGCAGTGTGTGTGTGTGTGTGTGTGTGTGTGTGTACCTCTATCTGCACTGGGAGGTTATCACAGACGGTACGCAGCAGTGTGTGTGTGTGTGTGTGTGTGTGTGTGTGTGTGTGTGTGTGTGTGTACCTCTATCTGCACTGGGAGGTTATCACAGACGGTACGCAGCAGTGTGTGTGTGTGTGTGTGTGTGTGTGTGTGTGTACCTCTATCTGCACTGGGAGGTTATCACAGGCGGTACGCAGCAGTGTGTGTGTGTGTGTGTGTGTGTGTGTGTGTGTGTACCTCTATCTGCACTGGGAGGTTATCACAGACGGTACGCAGCAGTGTGTGTGTGTGTGTGTGTGTGTGTGTGTGTGTACCTCTATCTGCACTGGGAGGTTATCACAGACGGTACGCAGCAGTGTGTGTGTGGGTTTTTCTCGACACATGAGCACCAGCTCCAGGTCCATGTCGTCTTTAATGAGCAGCCCTTTAGCCACCAGACCAATCCGCATCACCCCACACAGCACCCTGCCATCACCCCCAGTACTGCTGCTGCTGCTACTGCCCTCACTGAGAGAGAGCGAGAGAGAGAGAGAGAGAGAGAGAGGGATAGAGAGAGACAGGAATAGAGAGAGAGAGAGAGAGAGAGAGAGAGAGAGAGAAAGAGAGATAAACTGTCTGCAATAAAGTTGATAATTTAAAGTTATTACTGACTGTACTGGGATCAGTGCTTAGTGATGGTGTGTGTGGTTTAAAGTGTAGTGAAGTTCCTCACTTGGTGTTTTCCTCTGTTGATTCGTCAGCGCTGGCCTCAGTCTCCTCCTCCTGCCCACCGGACTGGCTCGGCTGCTCGGCCTGCGACTGGTCCATCCAATCGGAGACGTGCTTGAGAGCGCACTCCACGGTGGAGACCAGGCTCTGTATGGCTTCCAGTGCCTCTGAGGATGGGTAAATGGTGGAGTGTTTGGCCATGACGTGGCGATCGTCGTTTCCGAAGGAGCGGATGGACCTCTGAGAGAGAAGAGGAGGAGGAAGAGTACACAAGGTGAGTTTTTACTCTGTGAGGAGTTACGATAAAAGGAGTAATCATACAAGACTGATGATTGCAGCGTCTTGAGAGTACTTAAGTCCAAACCCGATTCTCACAGAACAAAATCAATTCTGGCCCTGATTCATTTTTAATAAGACTCTGAAGTGAACTGCTCCCTCTCCACTTTCTCTCTGCTCTTTGCCTCTTTGTCTCTCACCCACAATTAAGCCCCTCTCCGTTTTCCTTCAGCCCCCTGACATTCCCATATCCTTCATTTACTCTCCCTACAACACAAATATTCAATATTCTCCATGATCCATGTTCTTTGTGTTTAACAAAATTATTAAATGACCATTCCTGGATTGTGATTGGTCAGAAAGGTGTTGATGAATTTTCCTGAACAGCAGCTCTGACAGTGGTCACATCACAGGTTTATATTATGAGAATACCTTTAAAGAGCATGCATGATACGGTGGTGTGAGTAATAAAAGGTCCTCTATTCCACCCATGTGTTAATCTGCAGAATAAAATGAAGCCATTCCCTTAGTCAGATGAATTTAATGCTCAGGATTTAAAAAAAAAAAAGAACTTTATGCATGGCTTTCCCAATAAAGTGAAATCCACACACATTCTGCTGAGCCATCGGAATGAGAATAAAGGTGTATGAGATGCAGAAACGTAGCATCTAATTTATATACGCTGATCTACGGCTGGTCTTTATCTCCGCTTAGTGATAGAGCCGTTACTAAAGCACGGCTTGTTCGCTCTCTCCGTGCCGTACCGAATATACTACAGCAATTCTTCAGATCAGAAGCAATTCTGGGGTGGCTTCATTATGACTCTCTGAAATTGTACCTCATTAAAACATCTGTGGACAAAGCTGGACTTGGCCATTCACTCCGGATATGAGCTGCCTGAAGAGGAAGATCTGCTATTAAAAATAAAGAGAAATCCAGATACACTATATTGCCAAATGTTTTGGGACACCCCTCCAAATCATTGAGTTCAGGTGTTGTTTTTCAGGACTTTGACTCGGCCCCTTAGTTCCAGTGAAAGGAACTCTTAATGCTTCAGCTTCATACCAAGACATTTTGGACAATTTCATGCTTTGTGGGAACAGTTTGGGGATGACCCCTTCCTGTTCCAACATGACTGCACACCAGTGACCAAAGCAAGGTCCTGTGCAGGACAGTCAAGTTCCTCCACACCAAACTCACTCATCCATGTCTTTATGGACCTTGCTTTGGTCACTGGTGTGCAGTCATGTTGGAACAGGAAGGGGTCATCCCCAAACTGTTCCCACAAAGAGCATGAAATTGTCCAAAATGTCTTGGTATTGCTGTTCAATGATTTGGAGGGGGTGTCCCAAAACTTTTGGCAATATAGTGTATGTAAAGCTTGCAGAAACGTCAAGACAACTATGATGTAATTCATCTTGCCAAAGAGGTTCTACAGAAGCAGTGAGTGAAGGCTCTGAATAATTCAGCTCTGATCTTCTAATGAATTTTTAAAAAATCTAATAGAATCTTATTTTTGATTTGTTATTCTGGATTACAGCGTATAGACTGAGACAATAAATCTAGCAAAATCATTAACAAAGAAGAAAAAAATCCTCACTGGCTCCGTTTGTGTGTGTGTGTGTGTGTTATTTAACAGCCAGAGTAAAGTTTATGAGGCGTTTCTAATAGGAGCCAGGGCATGGGTGTAAAACTGGCTGCTGGAGTGTGCAAGTGTGTGTAAGAGTGTGTTTTTTAACAGCAAAGGAAGATGACTGCATCTTAATGACACACTCATGCTCCTCACACTATGGGTGTAACGTTTCCTGACTCAAATAAGTAAAATATTTGAATATTTGCAGCTGCAAACTCCTGCGAAGTGGTGAGGCATATTGCACATAAATATCAGATAAAACAAAGCTTAAAATAAAACCGAGAATGTGTGTGTGCTGTGCTCAATCCTGAGAAGCAGCTCTAACACCAACATGAAGAAGGCATGAAGCTCCTGACCTCCTGTGTCTTTAGGGCAGAGCGGCTCTGTGCGTCTCACAGAGGCAAGTTCTTTTCTGTTATCGGCTTACGAAGCCATCGTGGCATGTTTCCTGGCATGAAGTGAACTACATGCTGCGTTTATTTAACTCTTGAGCCTGTTCATAGAAAGCGAATCATTTTTGGAATCGACTCCAAAGCTTTGGTTCAGTTCCTAGTGCTCAAGAAGCAGAATTCTTGAATTGAATTAAATCGAATCAGTGACATTACTTCATCACATCATCAATAAAAAGACCAAGATCGCACACACACACACACCGGGCGGAAAAGACACTGACCAGACAGGTGAGTAGTGAGTTAATGAATCAAATCATTTCACACCAGTGACCCCAGTGGAGGTGACGAGACACCAGTGAGGTTCATGTCTTGCTCAGATTTCTACTACATGCAGAAGAACATTTACAACATGACGGTTCTCCATGATCTTTTCTTGACTCCGGCATCATCACAGACACTAAAGGGTTAAATTAGAGGCTGAAATGATCACAAGCATTATCTTTAATGATTTAAACAATACACTCAGAGCAGCACAAACAATATAAACTACAACCTCATTAATATTCAAATGCATTCAAATCTAAAACATTTCAGATCATTAAAATTCAATGTGCCTGTTTTTTCAAAGAGTAGATGCTCCCAAAAAACATCCTGTGTGTGTGTGTGTTGGAAGACATCAGCAAGGTGATTGCACAGCCGAATGCGCACACATACATGACTGCTTTCTAGTAGCCACAGCCAAGAGAGCGTGACAACACACTGCACCTCCACACAGAGCACTGTTCACATCCTGAATGTCTGCCAGGGGGAAGCGGAAATCCCAACAATTACCCAGCATGCACTGCTCCCCGTGTGGCTCGTCTCAATGCTGCTGCTCGGTATTAGGCTGTTAAGGTTACAGGGTGTGTAAAGGTTGATTCCAAGGTGTGTGTGTGTGTGTGTGTGTGTGTGTGAGCGAGAGAGAGACAGAGAGAGAGAGAAACCACTCCAGCAAGGTCAGCACATTCTCTAAGCAATAACCCGATCAATGCATAGACATATGAGAGGGGTGTGTGTGTGTGTGTGTGTGAGAGTGAGAGTGAGAGAGAGAGAGAGTGTGTGTGTGTGTGTGTGTGTGTGTGTGAGAGAGAGATAGAGAAAAAGACACACAAACGAGTCCAAGGTCACAGAAGCCAGAGTGTTGCTGTTGGATTAGCATTAGCGCTGGTGCTAGCATTGTGCTGATTGCGCTGGTTTATTTATGAGGCCTGTTGGTTGCACACGCGTTAATAATTCAGCGTGCGCAGCCTCCGCTCTCCCCCGAGACCCCGCTGCAGCACCGAACCATTTATCAATCCCTTATATCTCTCTTCCTCCATCTCCGTCTACGCGCTCTCTCTCTCTATCCATGTACGTTTGGATGTAATCAGGAGAGCTTGACATCTCACTGTAGCTTTAATAGAGGGTTAAATTACAGGTGTGTGTGTGTGTGTGTGTGTGTGTGTCCATCCTGACAAATATCCTCAGAGCAATATGATCATTGAGATTTTTGTTTTATTTTAACCATCCACTCATCTTTCTCTCCTTCCCTTTATCTATCCCACCATCCACTCATCCTTCTCTCCTTCCCTTTACCTATCCCACCATCCACTCATCCCTCCCATGATAAATCCCTTCACTCATCCCTCCATCATTCCTTTCACCTATCCATCCATCCATTAATTCCTCCCCTGACCCATCTCACCATCCCTCCATCCACTCATCCCTCCCCTGACCAATCCCTTCACCCATCCCTACATCCTTTCACCTATCTCGCCATCCATTCATCCCTCCACTGACGAATCCCTTCATCCATCCTACCATCCCTCCATCATTCCTTTCACCTATCCATCCCTCCATCCACTCATCCCTCCCCTGACCAATCCTTTCACCTATACCTCCATCATTCCTTTCACCTATCCCTCCATCCACTCATCCCTCCTCTGACCCATCCCACCATCCTTCCATCACTCCTTTCACCTATCCCACCATCCCTCCCCTGACCAATTCCTTCACCCCTCCCACCATTCCTTCATCATTCCTTTCAACTTTCCCACCATCTCTCCGTTAACATGTCATTCTTCAAATCCCTCCATCCACCCCTTCCCCCATCCGTCCATCCTCTGAAAGTAGTGTGTGTGTGTGTGTGTGTGTGTATAAACTATCAGGATTGTGACAGCAACATTCATTAAAAAAACATCTCTAAGAGCACACAGGATCCTCTGTATCAGGTGTAGATGAAGCGTTTCAGAGAACTGATGATGATCTGATACAGAGAGTAAAGTGGGTGTGGTCAATGGAAATCGAAACAAATTTGTATAGCATTAAGCACATCAGGTAATGATTTGACATGTACAAATCATCAGAATTGTGTGTGTGTGTGTGTGTGTGTCTAAGAACAAAAAAAAAAAAAGCTTACCATGGCTGGTGGTGGGCGTGTCTCCCTTTAACTACGTTGTGTGTGTGTGAGTGTGTGTTTGTGTGCAAGCGCTGTGTGTGGGGACAGGGGTCTCCAGATGCCCCTTCCTCATGCGCTTGCCTCTCTGCCCCCCCGCTGCAACCCTACACCACCCAGACCTGTGAGAGAGAAAGAGAGAGAGAGAGAGAGAGAGAGAGAGAGAGAGAGAGAGAGAGAGAGAGAGAGAGAGAGAGAGAGAGAGAAAGAGAGAGAGAGAGAGAGAGAGAGAGGGGATCAGTCTTCATGATTTATATCATTATTCTGTGTAAAGAAGACAAAGAAGAATATCAGCATCTCAAAGACAACAACACACACACACTCTCCCTGCGCCACAGAGTCATCTCCTCAGCACTTGGTCAAACGGTTTTCAGTGACAGGGAGAGTAATTTGTTGATCAAATGCTGCAGGTTAATCCCTCTTTATCTGGACTAATCTCCATTACAGGGATCGCTTCATTGGAATATTCCACGGATGAGATTCAATATTCTGGCTGATGGCTAATGTGGCTACTGTGGCTACAGACCCTAAAGCCTCCTGATTCATACCTCAAGTATGTGATCGTTACATGTGCAGACATTTTGTTTATGGTTGATACAGAGAGAGAGAGAGAGACAGCTAAAAGAAGTGAAATGTGGTCAGTCTGTCAGCTTTTTCATTTCTCTCAGACTACAATGATATTAGCAAAAAAAAAAAAAAAACCCAAAAGGTATGTTGTAAGGACGGTGAAGAGAATCAGCAGCAGTGTGAAAAAGAGGAAATAAACCTCATCAGCATTTATCCCTGAATCCACTTCATTAACCATTTATCTGAGGGTTAGGGTTAGAAAATCTAAACAGTATTATTTGCTACACAAACTTGGTTGTTAAAAACAACACAAACAGGCCCTGAGTCCAGCTCACAGTGTAAAGGCAGCCATGTTTAAATTCACTGTACGCGTCTCCCTACATGATATCTCCTCCAGGTTTCCTGCTTCTCTTCTTTCTGTACAAAGCAGTGACTGATCCACACTAGAAGCAGCTCCTGACTCATTGTGAGAAGACAGGATTTGTTGGAGATCTCACCAGGAGAAAGATGGTGTATGAGAGATGGCCATTTAGGCATGTAAATGACTCGGCGCAGATGGGGAGGCATGAGAACGTTGTGCTCTATGGACCAAAGCTTTAGATCCTTCCCATACACACACACACACACACACACACACAATTGCATTGCCAGAACACACTTTATAGCTCCAAAACAACTCGTACACAGTTGTAACATTTATATATTTGAAAAGGTTTAATGATGTTTTCGATCACCTCCAAACACATTCCCAGAACCTTGACTAGATCAAGTGATTTCATAATGAACAAAAGATAAAAATCCTGATTTTAAAAGTGTTATTATATGCAAATATGATAAAAGAAACACTTTAACAGAGTTTGCTCCTGTTGTCACTTATGTTACAGCATCCACAAACATCTGTCCCTTCACAAGCCTCTCCTTTTTCTCTAAAATTGGGCAACAGACCTTTTCCTTGAACTGTTACAGACGCTGTAGACTAATCAAAGATCAATCTGTTTATCATCAGTGGTGTGAACAAGCCGTTGCTATGGAAACGAGTGTGTTAATGTAAAGACAGGTATGTGCAGGTGTCCTTCCGATGGGGTGTGTGTGTGTGTGTGTGTGTGTGTGTGTGTGTGTGAGGTTGTCTTGACCTCTCTCATCACTGAGTGTTTTGCACAAGGAATTATTTGACTCGGATGCTTTCAGCTGAAGTGCAGCGCTCATTAACACAGGCGGTGTGTGGGAGAGTAGCGTTTAACCTGACTGTTAACGCATCATCTCTCACACACACACACCTACAGAGAGACAGTAGAAGAAGCAGGAACCCTATTTTCTACAGCAGACTGATAGCAGAGCTTTAAATAGCGATGCTCGGCTTATCCTCAACACTTATCTAACACCAACACACACTTCTGTTTCAGAGTAAAAACTAAACATCCCCGACATCTCGCCTTCTCACCAACGCCTGATATATCCTCCACATCATCTCCAAACCTACAGGAAGAGATCGAGGAAAGACTGTTCCAGACATCTGACCTTGCTGTAAAGGGGAGAGAGGGAGAGAGAGAGAGAGAGAGAGAGAGAGAGAGAGAGAGAGAGAGAGAGAGAGAGAGAGAAAGAGAAAAATGAGAACACTTCACAAGGACAGATCTCAGAGAAAGTGAGAGAGAGAGAGAGAGAGAGAGAGAGAGAGAGAGAGAGAGAAATGAGAACACTTCTCAAGGACAGATCTCAGAGAGAGAGAGAGAGAGAGACAGGGACAGAGAGAGAGAGAGAGAGAGAGAGAGAGAGAGAGAGAAATGAGAACACTTCTCAAGGACAGATCTCAGAGACAGAGAGAGAGAGAAATGAGAACACTTCTCAAGGACAGATCTCAGAGAGAGAGAGAGACAGGGACAGGGACAGAGAGAGAGAGAGAGAGAGAGAGAGAGAGAGAGAGAGAGAGAAATGAGAACACTTCTCAAGGACAGATCTCAGAGACAGAGAGAGAGAGAGAGACAGGGACAGGGACAGAGAGAGAGAGAGAGAGAGAGAGAGAGAGAGAGAGAGAGAGAGACAGGGACAGGGACAGAGAGAGAGAGAGAGAGAGACAGGGACAGGGACAGAGAGAGAGAGAGAGACAGGGACAGGGACAGAGGGAGAGAGAGAGACAGGGACAGAGAGAGAGAGAGAGAGAGAGAGAGAGAGAAATGAGAACACTTCTCAAGGACAGATCTCAGAGAGAGAGAGAGAGAGAGAGAGAGAGAGAGAGGTTCTATCATTCGTTTGCGAGAGCCCGAGGCGACATTGCTGCCCTCCAAACAATTACAGCTTCACCTCCACCAGAGCAGAACACCACAGCTAAACTGCTGCCTCCGGCTTATAGCGACACACACACACACACACACACACACACACACACACTTTTTGCCAATGAAACCTTCAATATTTCTGCCTGAATGTATCAGGACTACAAGTCTGATTCGTGTAGAATCACCACACTGTAAGCTGCAGACGGAGTGAAGGTGTGGAGCTCTGCAAAAATAAATTCATCTGCATCAAGGAAAATTCACACCCACAAAAGACCAGCTACAGGTGACATGACCAACCTGCTAGTGTGAACATTCAGCACAAAGAATTCTACAGATGCTATGAAAACAAGTACAGATCACTGAGAAAATGAAATGGGTGTGATGTCTGAGATCACCTGTCTGATCAGGTGCGGTCATTCGGTCATGTCATAATTCAGTCATTCAATTACTTAGTAAGTAAGTGGAGAAGTGAACCTGAGAAGAATCGCATATGAAGTGAATCGACTCTGAAATTAATCGACTCTGAAGTGAATTGAATCTGAACCTGTCCTAGGAAGCACGATTCCGTGAAGCCATTATATTAGGACACCAATTACGAAGGAGTCGGAAAAGCAACTTGATCTGATCAACACCGAGTGATCAGGAGGAAGAGCTGGGGAGGGAACAAGACGTGTACACGCTTCTAAGACGCGTGTGTGTGAGTGAATGTGTGTGAGTGGGTGAGAGAGAGAGAGTGTATGCCACACACAGGCACACACACGCCTGAGGGTCAGTGCTGCTAATTACAAACCCACATTCTCCATTACACTCTCTTTTATCTGTAACGTCTCCTCCCCCAGGGTACACACAGTGAATGGAGCGTGTTTGATTTCTTTCACACACACAAACACACTCGCAGAGTTATGTGTAAATTATTGTTGAAAGCTGTAAAAATGCAGAAAGTTTTTTTTTCATCGTGCTCGTGTGTGCGTGTGTGTGTGTGTGTGTGGTTATGGCATGTAAAGCATGTTCCGGATACAGCTCATTTGCATGTGGTTATAACCATAAAACTCTAATAAAAGTGCACTAAAATGCCCAAAAGGAACTTGTTGGTTAAATATACTGATGCTTACTTTATTGCTCGCTGTTTTATAGAAAACATAATAAATGATTTTATTCTGATTTGATAAACAGAACGAAAAAAACGAGACATGATGAGAACAGAGGGGCGGGGCTTCCAGGCATGTCGGTTAACATGGAAAAGCCATGTTGAAAAGTGAAGTTATGTCGGCGCTCCACATTTCAACATTACGTTTTAACCTGGTCCTCATTGCAGGTTGCCAGATCAGTTCCGACAAATCCTCTCCTGTTAACACCACAACTCGCTCACACCAGACCTTCAGCAGCCCTGGAACCGGACCAGACCGGACCGGACCGGGTCAGGAAAACAAGCCTGCTATTTCTGAGAGTGTCTGCTGTTTCTGGCGAGTTTGCGTTGGCATGAGTGGCCTGATTCACGGTGTATATTTAACAGCTTTCTCCTTCACTGGAGATGTTTCTGGAAAGCTCAGGCAACCGCCCACGTGAGTGTTTACCATGTGCTAATTTAATATGTATGTTAAATAAATAAACATCCATACAGCTCGAAAAAGCAAACTCAAACATATCAAATGCACGCACACACACACAAAAATAATGTTTTTTTGCAGCCTAGTTTCTATGTACGAGTAAATCAGGATGAATCAGAAGATTAATACAGCAAGACTGAATGTTTCCTAATGAACAGAATCAAACGAAACACTTCAGCCTACAGCAAAAGCAGAACAAAGCGATTCAAATCAGCACTTACTGTACTAAAAAGCTGACCATCTGACCAACCTCTTCACTCAACACTAAAGCCTTCTCTCAGACTCGGCTCGGAGAAAGAGGAAATCAGGAGCATTACTCGAGTCTCTCTGTGTTTACACGTCAGAGTCTGGGGGTCATGGAGGAACACAGAGTTTTCTTTGGTTCAGTTATCAGAATGCAGCATTAGACCCGGACCGGTCAGTACCAGCGTGAGGATGCTTTAATGAAGTAAGTGTGTAATCAGCTAAAGCGAGAAAAAAAAACACTTTATCGTGCTCTGTTCCAGGAACTCCACATGATGATGATGATGATCAGAATTCATTTCTTCTAACACATGAAGTCCTGAAGTCCAGCCTCTGATGATGGAAAGGTATCAGAATTATGGTCAGATCTCTCATTAGCCTCTTAGTGCCATCTTGTTTTTGTTTGTTTTTTTTCATTTGTCTTTCGAATCGTGTCATCATTACATTATATTATAACACAATCTGACAAGATGCAGATAAGAATGAAGTAAAGATTCCACGGTTATCCTCTCCACATGGTCAGTAAGGACGTCCTCTAACACTCTGTGTCCATGTAACAATCCAACACTGTGTGTGTGAGATTAAAAATAACAGTCAGGGGGATAAGTGTGTGAGCTGCTGGTGTGAAATAGAGAAAGTAACAGATTTAAAAACGAGAGAGAGAGAGAGACAGAGAGCAAGAGTGAGAGAGAAAGAGAGAGAGAAAACGAGAGAGAGTGAGAGAGAGAGAGAAGCTGCAGAGTCGTGCATCACATCTTGAAGTGTAAATGAATGGGTTCTTGTACTCAAAATACTGTTTCTGAATTAGAATTAAGAAGGATTAACACAAGCCATTAACGGTCACACCGCCTATAGTGATTTGCATAACACTACCTGACCTGGTGGCTAGTCGTTTCAAATCATTAGTGCTGATCTACTGAACCACACACACACACACACACACAGTCCTGATGACCTGGTAGGACACGGGAAGTGCTGAACGAGGAGAGCAGCCTCCATCAATAAGCGAATTAAACGTGTCGTCGATAATGAAGATGGAGGGAGGAGCTGAGAGAGAGAGAGAGAGAGAGAGAGAGAGAACTAATAACGAGAAGTGATAAATGGAAGTAAGGAGTAAAGGAGTAGTGCAGTGGATGCAGTGCAGTGCTAATTTCTGCATGTGTACACTCAAGTGTGCAAATCTTTCTGTTTTTGTCTTTTGTTTCCTGTTTCCTCACTTCTCACACACACACACACACACACACACACACACACACAATCCACAACATACGAAAAACATTTCCTTATAAAGGAACTTTACATAGAAATAAAATGTAGAAGAAAATAATCCACATGCTGGAGTGATGAAGCGGCGTTCAGTGTCTCCACTCTGAAGGTGATTACTTTCCTCTAACAGCGTGACCCTGAGTGTTTTACTCCTCTTACACCACAACAACTTACATTTTAATCCATTATACAACACCACACTGTACTTTTTATCCAATTATAGTTACATTTAATGTTTGTGAAAGAAGTTCTCGTGGAAGTTCTAGCAGCTATATGCAGTTGTTCTCTCTCAGCCTGTTTGTTCTTTCACTTTTACTTAATAAAATAATGCAGTTTAAGAGCATGAACTCCTCTGTGCTGAAGATAAAGTTCCATCTTACCTCTGACTGATACGCAGCACTGACACTGGAGACTCCTTCCACACCGCAGAGACGCAGCACCAGGGAGGCACTACAGGGTCTTCAAAATGCAGCAAATTATCAGCTCTACACAGCTCTAAGGTTTTGGTCTATGTAACTCCACCCACACACACACACACACACACACACACACACAGTCTCCCTCACTCCACACACACACACACACACAGTCTCCCTCACTCCACACACACACACACAGTCTCCCTCACTCCACACACACACACACACAGTCTCTCTCTCAGCTCTCTCTCTCTCTCACACACACTCCCTCATTCAACTCAGCTCACACACACACCCTCTTAAACCCTTAAACGAAGAGGGGCAAGAAGGCATTCATTAATCTCCTAAAGTCATTCTGTAGTGTTTGAGCAGTGGGAGAAAAGCAGACACACACACCGATTGTAAGCGTCACTAATGAAAGAAAATAAAAACGAGCGAGAGGTGTGTGCGTGTGTGTGTGTGAGAGAGAGTGAGTGAGACAAAACAAAAAGACAGAAATAGGAGAAAAAGACAGACTGAGCAAAAAAGAGAAACAGAGAAAAAAGAAAGATGGAGACAGACACAGAGAGGAAGACTGAGCAGAGAGAGAGAGAGAGAGAGAGAGAGAGAGAGAGAGAGAGAGAGAGAGAGAGAGAGACAGTGAAGGTCAGAGAGTGATGAAGGCTCACAAAAGCAGAAATGAAAATGCATCACTCTTTACATGAGGGAACACAAACAGTCAATCTCTGGATATTTGGTGTGTGTGCGCGAGAGAGAGAGAGAGCGAGAGAGTGTAAAGAGGAAAGAAGCATGGAGTGAGGGAAGCAGAGAGAGAATGAAACACAGCCAGCGCATCACTTTATATGCAGCAGTAAATCAATCAGGCTCTTCAGGGTGTCCAGCTGCTAAATCCAGCACAGTGCTGTAGTGAGCGTGCACACACACACACACACACACACACACACACACACACACACACACACACACACACACACACCTACATTTATCTGAGCACAGCAGGTCTTGCTCTGTTTTTACAGAAACATGTTAACATGGCTCTGGAACAGAAACCAGATCAGAAGCAAAGACATTGAAGCAAGAAGACCACATGCTGGTTCCCTCACACACACACACACACAGTTTATATAAATAACTCGACTGTTCTCATTCTACATGCCTGTGACACAAAGCTGCAATTTCAATAATGAACTTCCCTTAACTTTATGCAAATTAGGTATAAAGCTTTAAACGAGCATCTTGACCATACAGCCTGATGTTCTAGCCCTTAGACCACGCCCCCTGGGCTAGAAACAGCATTGGAGGCGTGTTCTCAGATGCCATGATCTCAGATGAAAATGATGCTGCACACGAACATGACGTCCTTGCGACCGATCGCCTTTCTGGGAGTTTCCACTTTCCGGTTTCTCAGTAAACTGACCAGTTCTCTGTGCTGGTGAGGGAAGGACTGCTGTTCATAGCTGTAAGGTAAGTGAGAAGAGGAACTAACTCATCTCTCAGTCGTCATTAACTAACTTTAACTCATTTATTCATAAATTAAACATCACTGTGGTATAATAGGAATAAAACATTCTGTATAATCTCTCAGTGTACCATCAGGGTCAAAGAAGCAAAAAATGAATAAATAAACACACACACACCCGCCTTAGCGTGCAGGAGATCTGCAGGAGCGCACCAGTGGAGTGGAGTCCAGAACCTCCAGCACCATCTGCTCATATAGCAGCCAACACAGCAGGCCACACACCACTGCCCCTAATTCTCCTACGTGTGTGCGTTTGTGTGTGTGTGTGTACATCCACAAGAGAAGAAGCACAGGATTCAGTGTTTATGACGTGTTCTGTGGGAAGACAGAGTGTATGAGACAGTTGAATGTGTGTGTGTTGTATTCTGCATGTTTGTGTGTGAGATGTTTATAATCCTGTGTGTGAGCGTGATCAATCCCCTGAGCTTCACCACCATCATCAGCAAACAGGATGAAGAACAGCATAAGGGCTGTAATTAACACAAACCAGTCCGGTTCCAGCAGGAACAGTAACCACACAGGAACTAGAACATGCTGCATCATCTACATCTCCATCAGGTGATCAATAAGATGAGCAGATGCAGAAACAGGAGCCTTGTAAGGAACAATAACTATACATCCATCTACCTATCTATCCATCCATCCAACTACCCATCCTATCTATCTATCTATCTATCTATCTATCCATCCATCCATCCATCCATCCATCCATCCATCCATCCATGTATCTACCCGTCAATCCATCCATTTAGCTACCCATCCATCCACCCATCTATCCATCTACCCATCTATCAATCCATCCATCCACCTAACTATCCATCCATCCATCCATCCATCTACAGTGAGGGAAAAAATGATTTGATCCCCTGCTGATTTTGTACGTTTGCCCACTGACAAAGAATCATTTTTTCCCTCACTGTACCTAACTATCCATCCATCCATCCAATGATCCATCCATCTAACAATCCATCCATCCATCTATCCACCCATCTACCCATCCATCTATCCATCTATACATCCATCTCCATCCATCCATCCATCCATCCATCCATCCATCCATCCATCCATCACAACATGCACAGAAAACAAGATTATAAATATATAAAATACTGTATATAACCCATGTTGCGCCTGAAAGGTTTGGTCAGTATTTATGTTCGATGGTAGTTTGTGTCTTGTGGATGTGGTTCAAATGCTACTATAGTCACCGGGGGCGTGGCCTGTTAGAGAAGCCAAAACAAAGCACAAGATTTACTTTTGTTTAAAATGTGTTTTAATATTGTAACAACTTTTTCTAATGACATTTTTGCAGGTAAAATCTAAGTGAGAGGAGAAGTGAGGATCTGTTAGACCTCGTGCAACATAGGATTCATCCGAAAAATCATCAGAGACGACTGGGTGGATTTGTTGCTTCTTTACAACATCAATAGGAACCTGAACAGAACTGAGGGGGGAAATAATGGGCTTGGATATCAGTTTGTAGCTGAAATCTCAGCATTGTGTTACTCGTGTATGAGGAACGAGAACACTCATCTGTCAGTTTATCGTCTGTTAGCATGAATGTATGAGCTGTTTTAAGAGAAAACTCATCTGATGATGCAAGATCTGTGAAAGAAAGCTCAGAGCCAGTGATGACCCAAGACGACATCAGATGAAGTGACTAAGACAAGATGAGAAACAGAGAGCAAAGTAGTGAGTAGTGCTAATAAACACAGAACCAAAGAGTCGATATGTGGGGGGATGACAAACAAGTGCTGTATACACACACACACACACACACACACACACTATAAACTGCAGAGAAACGACACACACTTAGTGACAGGTGTGTTGTGAGGTCATCCAAGCCATGGACATTCAAACTGTGTAATTCCAAGCAAGTGTCACTGAGATGTGTGTGTGTGTGTGTGTGTGTGTGGGCTGGAAAAAGAAACAGGAAGTCAAACGACTGACTGCAAATAAATATGAGCTGAATGTCAACGCTCGTCATATCGCATTTTTTTTCTAAGAAAGATGCAGAGACGAATACACTCCTGCTGCAGGAGGAGAGAGAGAGAGAGAGAGAGAGAGAGAGAGATCACAGAATCCATAATGAGCTCCCAAGTGACCTCGGTGTATGTGTGTGTGAGTGAGAGAAGAGTCTGGCTCTAGTTCTGCGACACTGTATACTGAAAAGGCAAACAGTGTGCTTCAGCAGCTGTGTGTGTGTGTGTGTGTGTGTGTGTGTGTGTCTGTGTGTGTCTTAGCACAATGCAGATATGTTTAATTTTATATTTTATCCCAGGTCACACGGTTCACATGATCGTGAGATTGTATATTAAAAAATAATGTGCTTCTCTTTAATGGATTTCTCCTGTTCTGTTCAGTGAAGTATAAATAACGAACCGAGGCTAGCACAAACGTATGACTGACATGCAAGTAGACATGCCCTTTTGTCCTGATTGGTTAGAGACTGGAGATCCACATCATGTGTACTTGGTCAACACCTGCTGACCAAAGCAGACCGGAGAGGACTGCAAGAGATGGAATAGTCTTGGAAACGTAAATGATGTACAATGTAGTCTTGGTGATTCCTGATATCCTTAATAATGTCCTCTCTCTCGCTCTCTCTCTCTCTCACACACACACACACACACACACACACACACACACACACACAGCCTTAACTGGCATCCCATATGTTCCAAATTCTCTCACACTGTCATTTTCTGCCTTACTTGCTTCTGAAAAGTGAAAGCCTTAAGAAAACGAGAGTAAAAGAATGAGAATGAGAAGGGGGGAAAGAGAGAGTGAGAGAAAGAAAGAAAGACACTGCCTCAGTGTCGGGTCGGCCCCTGGGAATCGTCGTCATGGCTACATCCTTTCAGCAGCACCCAGAATCCCAGTGGTGTGGGAAAAAAGATGGGAAGAAATAAGAGATGCAGACAGCAAGAAAACAAAATAGAGATGGAATGGAAGGGCAAATAGAGAAAGACGAGAGAGAGGGGTGGGGGGGGATGCCATTGCATAGAGATATAACAAAAGGTTAGAAAGGAGAGATCTTCTGCCCTTTGACAAAATAAATGCCAATCCACCAACATTTTCAAACTGCCTTACACACACACACACACACACACCACACACACCCACACACACACAGAGGAAAGCAAGAGATGATGGAAATGCACTCCCACTGTGTGCGCATGCATGTGTGTGTGTGTGAGCAAAATCGAGAGAAAGAGAGAAATATACATTGAAATATAATATACAGTGCTGAAATATACAATATACAGTGCTGTGAAAAAGTATTTGTCCCCCCTCCTAAATTCCACAAATTGTACAAATTCTCTACATACTTTCTAAAGAATAATTTTATTCACAGAAGGAAAAACAACACATCCACCACCATCTGCTTCTGTGTAGAAAAACCTACTTGGTTAATCAACTGCCAGTTAACCAAATGTAAAGCTAATTAGGTTCAATTATCCTCCACACAGGCTGTCGGCTCTCCTATTAGATTTAGATTGAACATCTGAAACAATTCATTTTGACACGGGTACAAAAAAAAACACGAGAAGCAGAAAAGGAACACTTTCTTCATGGCACTGTATCAGAATGTACACCGATCATCAAATTGTGATGGCTAGACCACTGGATCAGAACATCTCCAAACTGCAGCTCTTGTGGGGTGTTCCGGGTCTGCAGTGGTCAGTATCTATCAAAAGTATCTTTTACGTCCTGTAAGTATCCTTTACGTTGAAGCCAACTTAAAGGATCTGCTGCTAACATCTTGGTGCCAGATACTACAGCACACCTTCAGGGATCTAGTGGAGTCCATGCCTCGATGGGTCAGGGCTGTTTGGGCAGCAAAAGGGGGACAGACACAATATTAGGCAGGTGGTCATAATGTTATGCCTGATCGGTGTATGTTCATAATATATGTACATAATTAGGGCTGGACAATGTGGTACAATGAGTAAATAGAAATTCACTGAGTACGTCTGCATCAAGTGAGCGTGTAGTGAAACATCCTTCACATCAGCGAGCACTGAGCCACACCCACTCTCATCCCCTTACCACAGTTTATTCAAATATAAGAGCAATGGCCTGAATTGTAATCAGAAGGAAAAAATCTAATTCATCCAACCTTAAAATGTTATACACAATCTGTGTTTAAATAAAACAAGTTAAAAAATCATTATTGTGATGTTTGTGAAAACAAGTCTGCATGAACATCACCTGCCTGATGATCAAATCTACACAAATGTCAGAAGACAAGCAGCAGTAAAAGTATGTGAGTTTAAAAGTGGATCTACAGGCGAAACGGAATCTCCCCCGAAAAACCTACCCCTCTTTCCCACCACTCAACAGTCCTGTGTTTATAAATGCTTTCTATCAAGCTGTCCTTAAAGTGCACGCAGTCCTGGCACTGCCGAGAAGGGCATCGAGGGGAAAAGACATGAGTAACACAAAGCAGAGACACATGGAAGGAGAGGATTTCACGAGGAAATAAAAAGACTGAAAGACAATTGTAGGAAGAGATGACTGGTTGGAAATTTTGTAATGGAGATGTAAGGAGGAGAAAAAAAAAAAGAAAAAAAAAAAAAAAAAAAAGAGAGAGACTATGGCTGACATCAGCAGCATGAATATTTCACACAGAGCCAGTGAACAGGAAGTCCAAGCAGCAGCTCTTTCATCTGCAGTGTGCACAAAACCAACTCCACTAAACTAATATAGCAGACTTGCATGATTAATGCCTACTCTAGCTGAACGATTTTTTTTATCCACAAGAGCGCGTGAGAAACAGAGAGGAGTGAAGGTTCAACCTGACCACAAGAACGAGACACCAGACGTCAAAGTCACTGGATTCACACTGCGGCGAGTGTGTGTTACAGAGAGATGAACTGGCAGGAATATGAGGAGAGAAGTGGGAATACCCTTGCGTGGACATGGTGTTGTGTGTGTGTGTGCGTGCCTGTGCAGAGAGCTCGGTCTCCTCTGTCCTCAGAGCAGAACAAAACTCTGGAGCAGACACAAGCTCCATTCTCTCCCTCTGTCTCTCCCTGTCTCTCTCTCTAACACACATACAAACTAACCAACATGCACCATATTTGGAGGAGTCATCAGGGTGTGTGGGTGGCAGGAGGAGAGACAGTCAGGAGGAGCACGCGCCAGTGAGGAGGAGGAGGAGGAGGAGGAGGAGCACGCGCCAGTGAGGAGGAGGAGGAGGAGGAGGAGCGCGCGCCAGTGAGGAGGAGGAGGAGGAGCGCGCGCCAGTGAGGAGGAGGAGGAGGAGGAGGAGGAGCACGCCAGTCAGGAGGAGGAGGAGGAGGAGGAGCGCCAGTCAGGAGGAGGAGGAGGAGGAGCGCGCCAGTCAGGAGGGGGAGGAGGAGCGCGCGAGTCAGGAGGAGAAGGAGGCGGGCGCGCCAGTCAGGAGGAGGAGGAGGAGGAGGAGGAGCGCGCGCCAGTCAGGAGGAGGAGGAGGAGGAGGAGGAGCGCGCGCCAGTCAGGAGGAGGAGGAGGAGGAGGAGCGCGCGCCAGTCAGGAGGAGGAGGAGGAGGAGGAGCGCGCGCCAGTCAGGAGGAGGAGGAGGAGGAGGAGCGCGCGCCAGTCAGGAGGAGGAGGAGGAGGAGGAGGAGCGCGCGCCAGTCAGGAGGAGGAGGAGGAGGAGGAGGAGCGCGCGCCAGTCAGGAGGAGGAGGAGGAGGAGGAGGAGCGCGCGCCAGTCAGGAGGAGGAGGAGGAGGAGGAGGAGCGCGCGCCAGTCAGGAGGAGGAGGAGGAGGAGGAGGAGCTGCGCCAGTCAGGAGGAGGAGGAGGGAGGAGGAGGAGGAGCGCCAGTCAGGAGGAGGAGGAGGAGGAGGAGGAGCGCGCCAGTCAGGAGGAGGAGGAGGAGGAGGAGGAGTGCGCCAGTGAGGAGGAGGAGGAGGAGCGCGCCAGTCAGGGGGAGGAGGAGGAGCGCGCGCCAGTCAGGAGGAGGAGGAGGAGGAGGAGCGCGCGCCAGTCAGGAGGAGGAGGAGGAGGAGGAGCGCGCGCCAGTCAGGAGGAGGAGGAGGAGCGCGCGCCAGTCAGGAGGAGGAGGAGGAGCGCGCGCCAGTCAGGAGGAGGAGGAGGAGCGCGCGCCAGTCAGGAGGAGGAGGAGGAGCGCGCGCCAGTCAGGAGGAGGAGGAGGAGCGCGCGCCAGTCAGGAGGAGGAGGAGGAGGAGGAGCGCGCGCCAGTCAGGAGGAGGAGGAGCGCGCGCCAGTCAGGAGGAGGAGCGCGCGCCAGCCAGGAGGAGGAGCGCGCGCCAGTCAGGAGGAGGAGCGCGCGCCAGTCAGGAGGAGGAGCGCGCGCCAGTCAGGAGGAGGAGGAGGAGGAGGAGCGCGCGCCAGTCAGGAGGAGGAGGAGGAGGAGGAGGAGCGCGCGCCAGTCAGGAGGAGGAGGAGGAGGAGGAGGAGGAGCGCGCCAGTCAGGAGGAGGAGGAGGAGGAGGAGGAGCGCGCGCCAGTCAGGAGGAGGAGGAGGAGGAGGAGGAGGAGGAGGAGCGCGCGCCAGTCAGGAGGAGGAGGAGGAGGAGCGTGCGCCAGTCAGGAGGAGGAGGAGGAGGAGGAGGAGCGCGCGCCAGTCAGGAGGAGGAGGAGGAGGAGGAGGGGCGCGTGCCAGTCAGGAGGAGGAGGAGGAGGAGGAGGAGGAGTGCACGCCAGTCAGGAGGAGGAGGAGCAACAGTCAGGAGGAGGAGGAGCAACAGTCAGGAGGAGGAGGAGCAACAGTCAGGAGGAGGAGGAGCAACAGTCAGGAGGTATTACAACGTTACGATTCCACAGGATGGAAAATGAAAGCAGTCTCCATAACTAATCCTAATCCTGAACTGAATCCTGGAGCACGATGCCTGGACATACAGGACCACATCTCCGTAAAGAGTGCAGTGAAATCATAAGGTTTGATTCAAATAATTGCAGAAGAGGAGATCTACAGTTTGTGTGTGTGTGTGTGTGTGATTATCCCTGATCCTTAGGTGGTTGGAGTTATCATGACGGCTTTGCTAAAGCTTTTCAAAGCCCGCTCGTGACCCAAGAGCCGGCGCTGCTCGGTTGTGAAGCGGGATGGGAACCGTTTCCTCCATGCCCACGGAGTTTTGCATGAAAACAGCAGCAGATCCAATGGATTCTGCAGAACTCAAGCGGATGTAATAGTTTCAGTCAGCGCTTGACTAGCCATCTTATAATCTCTGAGACTCGCGATTCAATATTACTCTTTTATGTCATGATAATGGTCGTCGTCGTCATCAGAAAAATTCCTCAGCAGTTCCATTTGTGTGTGTTTTAAACTTTAAAGCCTTCACCAGATTTTTTTTTAATGAAACAATATCTCCTGCATCAGAAATCAAGCACTGGTCTGGAATAAAACAAAAATTCTCAAACAGAAGAGAGAGAGAAAGAGAGAGAGACCTACACTTTGTCCGCGTCGTCTTCTATGTTCTTCTTCCTTACAGCAGGATGCGACCTGAAACACACAAACATTAACATTAGCATTCAGAACACATGTGGCATTAGCACATAATGAGCCTCGTTTATCACTCTGGATACAAACAGATTTTACTGGCAAGGAACATTTACAAGAAATCTGGTACTCAGGAAAATCGGTATCCTCCTCATGCTCCTGACTGCATGTTAAACTGCACATGCCAGTGCATATTTCACACAAATAATAAAATAAACATTTCTCATTAGTTAATTAGAGTTACTGATACAAGTTTTACATTCGCATCACTTCAAGACACGGCGAGAGGTTTGACTCAGTAACTTTTACTGCTGAGAAAGTCTTTTGTTGATCATCATTTCAACTCTGAACATTGCCTTTTATAGAGTTTTGGGGTCATCACCAAATTCAAATCAGTAATATATACCCAGCAGGCATAACATTATGACCACCTGCCTAATATTGTGTTGCTCCCCCTTTTGCTGCCAGAACAGCCCTGACCCGTCCTGCACTGTGTATTCCGACCCCTTTCTATCAGAACCAGCATTAACTTCTTCAGCAGTTTGATCAACAGTATCTGGTCTGTTGGATCGGATCACACAGGCCAGCCTTCTCTCCCCACGTGCATCAATGAGCCTTGACCGCCCATGACCCTGTCCCCGGTTCACCACTGTTCCTTCCTTGGACCACGTTTGATAGACACTGACCACTGCAGACCGGGAACACCCCACAAGAGCTGCAGTTTTGGAGATGCTCTGATCCAGTGGTCTAGCCATCACAATTTGTTCCTTCATCAAACTCAAAGCTCAAATCTTTACACTTGTCTATTTTTCCTGCTTCTAACATCTTTGAGGACAAAATGTTCACTTGCTGCCTAATATATCCCACCCACTAACAGGTGCCATGATGAGGAGATCATCAGTGTTATTCACTTCACCTGGCACTGGTCATAACGATATACCTGATCAGTGTACGTCGAACAAACATGTACGAGTACTAAGAAAATCTAATATTTTATTTCAGAAACACAAATATGAAATAATTTTTCGAAAGCATTGCCACAGACATTATTTTAAAACAAAATGATCCAGAAGAGCCATTTATCACAGTAATTTATGCAGTTCAATCGTTGTCACCAAAATGATCAAAATACAGGAGCTTTTTTTTTCCTTCTGTAAAATCTTTTGTCATCAGCCACGACTGTGAAGTATGTCCAATATGTTCGGAATGGCACGGTCCAAATCAACAGGGGGACACAGTACAGTGGTACTGTAATGGTACAGTAATGGCTCAAAGCCGGGATGGGAATCCTTACACTTGAGGAATGCGACTCGTATGGGGAAAATGACTCGGGTGAAGGATGTCAGCGACAACAGGAGGTTAAGGGAGATGAGGAGCGATTAAACACAGCTGGTTAGTGAGAGAGAGAGTCAGTGGTGTGGACAATGTAGCTGGTGTGTGTGTGTGTGGATGGTAGTCGTTTAACGTGTGATTTCAGCCATGCTGGCAGTCTAAACAGCACACATGTATTACTCCATTGTTGGCTGGCAAACAGCCATGTGTTCGCAATTCACAATACACACTCTTAGACACACACACAGTCTATTTATATGTTTACCGCGTATAGCAGACACCCTAATCCAGAGCCTTATAGGGCACTTTTTCCTGAAAAATCAAGCTCAAACAAATTTTAAATCTCCTTCTATGGAATTTTGTAGGTGTCACTATATGCAAATTATCTGGGAACATGTTTTTTTTTTTATGCGAGATCCACATGCTTCAGAACAAGTTCTTTATAAAGATGTACGTAAAGAAAACTTTGAGTCATGAGACAAAAGTAGGAGCAGCATTCACGAGCAAGAACCTCGTCCATCTTCTCATCTTGACTGGAGTGGACACTCGGTTGTGGTTAAAAACGGAACATCTGTGTTTCATTCATCCGACGTTTCAGCTCGTCGGACCGGCCGCAGCTCGACTTGTTACTGCAGATCTCTCATATGCTTCTGAACAGGTTTCACCCATAATTAATTTCTCATATATTTATCCTCTGAAGTGATGGAATTGACCAGGATGGCTGAACGCCAAGGCTTCAGCGCTGGTGTTTAGAGGAGCTCCCAATTGATGATAAATAAATAAGGCTGTGAAAATGGATTTCTGTGACGGTGCTGCGTCTCTAATCTCCGAGATATGGAAATGAATTTGCATGGCTGCAC